>NW_023366959.1:25000-157500 GCF_902167145.1 Zea mays | reverse complement strand
TGCAAAGAATTCTCGACGTGAAAACACAGAGACAAAGGCCTGATCTTTGAATAGGAAAAAGAATGGATCCGAAGGTCCCAAATCAATTGGCTTATTCGAAAAAAGCCTTCTTCTTTGAAAGATATATCTCGTGTCTGGTACTGCATTGTTCCACTCTGCAAGAAGTCCGAATCAGTCTCTTGCACCTCCCCCTTTTTATGATAAATATACCAGAAATAATTCGAATAAATAGCAGTCTCTGACAACTCATCCTCTTTAATCTGCTTGGACCCGCTCCAATACCCATAGGAAAATCCCCAGTCATATTCAGCGTACCTGTCCCTGCAATCAAATAGATTGTCCCAAGGGCCCCATATTCTAGGAGCCCAAGTTATGCTATTGAAAATTCGTTCCTCTAGCAGTTCCGGTTTGACCATTCCGTTCCCTTTTTCAAACTCCACTTCTTTTCATATAGCATCCCTAATCAAAGAGAGAACAATATCCATTTCAAAACATTTCTAACGGATTCCTTGGTTCGGACCGACGAAGTAATGGCACTCGATTATTATCAACCCGACTGCAATCTTTTTCTGTCGGTAAGGATTGCACCAGAGCACCTTCTACTTCTAATAGGCCATGAACTATAGATAGAGAAGAATCATTCTGAGCGAGTCCATAAGAAGCGACCCACTTTTTCATCGGTTCCGGGGGAAGACCAAAGATCTTGCGCGACCGGTCCGCCAGAAAAACTCAAAAGAGAAAGAAGTCTCGTTAATCTCTTCATGCTCGTTCCAAGTTCGAAGTACCGTTTGGCCAAAGAAAAAGCCGCTTCCTGACACGATTGCCTCTTTATATAGATAGATATAGGATCTATGGGGTTATTACTTAGAAGTCTATTTTGTACAAGATCCCCTCCTATCTGATAGAAAAGGGTCCCATGATCCCGAGCCGGTCTTATCTTGGCTCGCAAACCCCAAGTTTGTCTATGAAGAGCTAATCTAATTGTATTAGTTTCTATAATGGATTTCTTATGTGGAATACTAATGGATAGGGCCTCGTTGCTAAGTGCTACAAGATCTAGTGCACTGGAACTCGTGGTTATGGACCCGAATCCTTTAGTATGGAACATTGTCTTTTCCAAGTAAAAACCCCTAGTATATGAAAGAATGAAAAGGTGCTTTCGTTCTTGTGGAATAAGAAGCCCTCGTACCTTAATGAAAGGAAAATAGGAATTTTTCGTTAGGTATTTGACCAAATAGGATTGTCCAGTTCCTATAGAACCTATCACTAAAATACCCGATAGGGCTAAGCGGAACGAAAAGGGTTTTCCATGAGATGGTAAATGAAAACGATTAGCCCCACACGAGGTTTGGGAATAAGTGATTGTCTGATAATGAGCAAGGAATATACGTCTTTCTGCTAAAGAGAATCTATTAAACTCATAATTCATTAGATCCTTGTTAGCAATGTCAACTAGGTATCATAAGTAAATGGATCTCGGTTGTTCAATCCTTTGATAACCAAGGTCATTCTTTGCTAAAGAGAAATGATCACTATGGGTCAGACTCAATAGAATTGGATCCATTCCAAATAGCGAGAATTAGGATTCTTGATCCCTCTCAGTCTCTCTTTCAATTCGAGGATCCGGAGAGGTGTTTTCATAGTCATCTCCGAATATTTGCCATCTCCGAATATTTTCGATTTCATTTTTCTATGATATGTCTTTCTATATGAAAATTGGTTATTTACGATGTACGATGATCCCTGTTAAGCATCCATGGCTGAATGGTTAAAGCGCCCAACTCATAATTGGTAAATTTGCGGGTTCAATTCCTGCTGGATGCACGCGAACGGGAACGGTCTATTGGAATTGGCTCTCTATCCATGGAATCTCATCCATCATCCATACATAACGAATTGGTATGGTATATTCATACCATAACATAAGAACAATAAGAACTCGAATTCTTATCGATACTGGAACTCAGAGCATAGGGGGGAAAGTCGATTTATGGATGGAATCAAATACGCAGTATTTACAGAAAAGAGTCTTCGTTTATTGGGAAAGAATCAATATACTTTTAATGTCGAATCGGGATTCACTAAGACAGAAATAAAGCATTGGGTCGAACTCTTCTTTGGTGTTAAGGTAGTAGCTGTGAATAGCCATCGACTACCCGGAAAGGGTAGAAGAATGGGACCTATTCTGGGACATACAATGCATTACAGACGTATGATCATTACCCTTCAACCGGGTTATTCTATTCCACTTCTAGATAGAGAAACGAACTAAAGGAGAATACTTAATAATACGGCGAAACATTTATACAAAACACCTATCCCGAGCACACGCAAGGGAACCGTAGACAGGCAAGTGAAATCCAATCCACGAAATAAATTGATCCATGGACGGCACCGTTGTGGTAAAGGTCGTAATGCCAGAGGAATCATTACCGCAAGGCATAGAGGGGGAGGTCATAAGCGCCTATACCGTAAAATCGATTTTCGACGGAATCAAAAAGACATATCTGGTAGAATCATAACCATAGAATACGACCCTAATCGAAATGCATACATTTGTCTCATACACTATGGGGATGGTGAGAAGAGATATATTTTACATCCCAGAGGGGCTATAATTGGAGATACTATTGTTTCTGGTACAAAAGTTCCTATATCAATGGGAAATGCCCTACCTTTGAGTGCGGTTTGAACTATTGATTTACGTAATTGGAAGTAACCAATTAGGTTTACGACGAAACCTAGAAATCGATCACTGATCCAATTTGACTACCTCTACGGGATAGACCTCAACAGAAAACTGTTGAGTAACGGCAGCAAGTGATTGAGTTCAGTAGTTCCTCATAGAAAATTATTGACTCTAGAGATATGGTAATATGGAGAAGACAAAATTGTTTGAAGCACGCACAGAACCGGAAGCGCCCCTTGTTTCAAAGAGAGGAGGACGGGTTATTCACATTTAATTTGATGGTCAGAGGCGAATTGAAAGTTAAGCAGTGGTAATTAAGACCCCCGGGTGAAAATAGGGATGTCTCCTACGTTACCCATAATATGTGGAAGTATCGACGTAATTTCATAGAGTCATTCGATCTGAATGCTACATGAAGAACATAAGCCAGATGACGGAACGCGGAGACCTAGGATGTAGAAGATCATAACATGAGCGATTCGGCGGATTTGGATTCCTTTTCTATATATCCACTCATGTGGTACTTCATCATACGATTCATATAAGATCCATCTGTCTAGAGATCGTCATATACATCTAGAAAGCCGTATGCTTTGGAAGAAGCTTGTACAGTTTGGGAAGGGGTTTTTTGAGAAAAAAGAAGAATCTACTTCAACCGATATGCCCTTAGGCACGGCCATACATAACATAGAAATCACACGTGGAAGGGGTGGGCAATTAGCTAGAGCAGCAGGTGCTGTAGCGAAACTGATTGCAAAAGAGGGTAAATTGGCCACTTTAAGATTACCATCTGGGGAGGTCCGTTTGGTATCCCAAAACTGCTTAGCAACAGTCGGACAAGTGGGTAATGTTGGGGTGAACCAAAAAAGTTTGGGTAGAGCCGGATCTAAGTGTTGGCTAGGTAAACGCCCCGTAGTAAGAGGGGTAGTTATGAACCCTGTGGACCACCCCCATGGGGGTGGTGAAGGGAAAGCCCCCATTGGTAGAAAAAAACCCACAACCCCTTGGGGTTATCCTGCGCTTGGAAGAAGAACTAGGAAAAGGAAAAAATATAGTGATAGTTTTATTCTTCGTCGCCGTAAGTAAATACGTAACTAGGAATATGGAAAATTGCATTTTTGGAATTTGCAATAATGCGATGGGCGAACGACGGGAATTGAACCCGCGCATGGTGGATTCACAATCCACTGCCTTGATCCACTTGGCTACATCCGCCCCTTATCCAGCTAAAGGATTTTCTCTTTTTTCCATTCATTATTATTCTATTTATTCTGACCTCCATACCTCGATCGAGATAGTGGACATAGGATGCCACTCTTTAAAATGAAAAAAAGGAGTAATCAGCTGTGACACGAAAAAAAACGAATCCTTTTGTAGCTCGTCATTTATTGGCAAAAATCGAAAAGGTCAATATGAAGGAGGAGAAAGAAATAATAGTAACGTGGTCCCGGGCATCTAGCATTCTACCCGCAATGGTTGGCCATACAATCGCGATTCATAATGGAAAAGAACATATACCTATTTACATAACAAATCCTATGGTAGGTCGCAAATTGGGGGAATTCGTGCCTACTCGGCATTTCACGAGTTATGAAAGTACAAGAAAGGATACTAAATCTCGTCGTTAATTGAATTCAGAATAGAAAGATTCAGAATAAACAAAATTTATAGGATTCAAATAATCAAATAAAGTAAAGGTAGGCGGGTAATAACCTTATTTATGACAAGTTTCAAATTGGTAAAGTATACCCCTAGGATAAAGAAGAAGAAGGGGCTGAGAAAACTCGCAAGAAAAGTTCCAACCGATCGTCTACTTAAATTCGAACGGGTTTTCAAAGCACAAAAACGCATACATATGTCTGTTTTCAAAGCACAAAGAGTTCTAGATGAGATTCGCTGGCGTTACTACGAGGAAACCGTTATGATACTGAATCTCATGCCTTATCGAGCATCGTATCCCATCTTAAAGTTGGTTTATTCGGCAGCAGCAAATGCTACTCATTATAGGGATTTCGACAAAACGAATTTATTCATCACTAAAGCCGAAGTCAGTAGGAGTACTATTATGAAAAAATTCAGACCTCGAGCTCGAGGACGTAGTTATTCTATAAAAAAAAACGATGTGTAATATAACAATTGTACTAAATATAGTAAAGAAATCAAAATAATCTTTAGATCAATCTAAGATTTCGATTCCCAGTAAAAAAAAAAGAAATATAATAGAAAAATATGGGACAAAAAATAAATCCACTCGGTTTCAGACTTGGTACAACCCAAAATCACCATTCCTTTTGGTTCGCACAACCAAAAAATTATTCTGAAGGTCTACAGGAAGATAAAAAAATACGGAATTGTATCAAGAACTATATACAAAAGAATAGGAAAAAAGGCTCGAATAGAAAAATGGAATCAGACTCAAGTTCTGAAGTAATTACACATATAGAAATTCAAAAAGAAATCGATACAATCCACGTCATAATCCATATTGGATTCCCCAACTTATTAAAGAAAAAGGGAGCAATCGAAGAATTAGAGAAAGATCTCCAAAAGGAAGTTAATTCTGTAAACCAGAGACTTAATATTGCTATCGAAAAGGTTAAAGAACCTTATAGACAACCTAATATTCTTGCGGAATATATAGCTTTCCAATTAAAAAATAGAGTTTCATTCCGAAAAGCAATGAAAAAAGCTATTGAATTAACTAAAAAAGCGGATATAAAGGGAATAAAAATCCAAATTGCGGGTCGTCTAGCAGGAAAAGAAATTGCACGTGCCGAATGCATCAAAAAGGGTAGACTACCCCTCCAAACAATTCGCGCTAAAATTGATTATTGCTGCTATCCAATTCGAACTATCTATGGAGTATTAGGTGTCAAAATTTGGATATTCGTAGAAGAAGAATAACTAACCATGTCTTCCCATTCCGCCCAGTGATAGAATAAAAAAGACAAGAACCTTGTTTTTCCAAAAATCCCTAAAAAAAAGAAGAAAGTATCCCTCTTTCTATAAGATTTAATGAAAATTAAGAAATCTTTTAATATAATTGCTATGCTTAGTGTGTGACTCGTTAGTTTTTTCTTTAGGGTCAAAAATGGAAAAAAACTTAGTAATGATAGAAAATTAACTAATAACCAACCTATTGCTTCGTATTGTCGAGATCCTAACTAAGAAACAGTCACTATGTGAATAAATACATCTATCAAAAATGAGTAGATCTATCATATAGTTGTAGCAACTGCATTTTTTTCTCTACAAAAGAAACCTGATTCTAGGCTGTGAAGCAAAACTAAAGGGATGTGGATAAAAGGAGGGATGATAGATAGAAGGAAGAAGAATAAGAAAGATATAGGATTCCCATATGTATGGTCTATGAATTACATCATAAAAAAAAGGCAATGTGATAAAGCATCAATATAATAAAATTCTCAAAAAAAGAGAGAATTCGAAATCGTAACTTGACTTTTGAAACAACAAATAAAAATATAAAGCAATAAATAAAGAGCAGCCGGGTTAATAAAACTGAGAAAATTGACTCGGAAAAAAAAATTGGAAGCTCCATTGCAGGATTCAAACCTAACCATTAAAGGAGAAGCTGTGGGAACGACAAAACCTATGACTACATAGGATTTTATTGAAAAGAATCCTAACACTTCATTGGGTGGGATGGCGGAACAAACCAAAAAAATTGCTTTATTTGATAAGGTTCTAAATTAACAAATAAGACAGGAAAGAGTAAATATTCGCCCGCGAAATCCTTATTGGATTAGAATACTTTACCACGATTCAATAAGAATAAAAAAAAAGGAGATTCCAAAAAAGGAAGGATTACATTTTATATAAATATTGAATTTGGATATATTCTAGATCTTCTTTCTTGACTATATATTTATTTTTCTTTTTTAAGTTTAAGAAAGTCAAAATCAAAAAAACCTAACTTTTTCTATTATATATTGATGTGTATCTATCTATAATATTTTTGAATATTATGGAATTAGAGAAATGACATTCGCACGCTTTCTCATTTCATTCGCGAGGAGCTGGATGAGAAGAAACTCTCATGTCCAGTTTTGTAGTAGAGATGGAACTAAGAAAGAACCATCGACTATAACCCCAAAAGAACTAGATTTCGTAAACAACATAGAGGAAGAATGAAGGGAAAATCCTGCCGAGGCAATCATATTTGTTTTGGTAGATATGCTCTTCAAGTACTTGAACCCGCTTGGATCACCGCGAGACAGATAGAAGCAGGACGAAGAGCAATGACACGATATGCACGTCGTGGTGGAAAAATATGGGTGCGTATATTTCCCGACAAACCGGTTACAATAAGACCCACAGAAACACGTATGGGCTCGGGAAAGGGATCCCCCGAATATTGGGTAGCCGTTGTTAAACCAGGTCGAATACTTTATGAAATGAGCGGAGTATCCGAAACTGTAGCTAGAGCAGCTATCTCTATAGCTGCCAGTAAAATGCCCATACGAAGTCAATTTCTTCGATTAGAGATATAGAACCCCAAAAAGGAATATTGAAGATAAAAAACCCCTGGTTTTTCTTTCTGGAAAGACAATATTTCTTTCATCCTTTTGCATTGAAATAACAAATGGAAATCCAAATAATATGATTCAACCTCAGACCCTTTTAAATGTAGCAGATAACAGTGGAGCTCGAAAATTGATGTGTATTCGAGTCATAGGAGCCGCTGGTAATCAGCGATATGCTCGTATTGGTGATGTTATTATTGCTGTAATCAAAGACGCAGTGCCCCAAATGCCTCTAGAAAGATCCGAAGTAATTCGAGCTGTAATTGTACGTACACGTAAAGAATTCAAAGGCGACGACGGTATAATAATACGCTATGATGACAATGCAGCAGTTATCATTGATCAAAAAGGAAATCCAAAAGGAACTCGAGTTTTTGGCGCGGTTGCCGAAGAATTAAGAGAATTGAATTTGACTAAAATAGTTTCATTAGCTCCTGAAGTATTATAAATACTAGTAGACGAGATATAGATCAAAGAAAAAATTAGTAGATTTTGTCTCACGTATATGCTTAAAAATCCTAAATTTAAAGAAAAGGGAAAACATGTTGATTATAGAAAAATTAGGAGGAACCTAGAATTAGAGTCTTATGGGCAAGGACACTATTGCTGATTTACTAACCTCTATAAGAAACGCAGACATGAATAAAAAAGGAACTGTTCGAGTAGTATCCACAAATATTACCGAAAACATTGTTAAAATACTTCTACGAGAGGGTTTTATTGAAAGTGTTCGGAAACATCAGGAAAGTAACAGATATTTCTTGGTTTCAACTTTGCGACATCAAAGGAGAAAGACTAGAAAGGGAATATATAGAACTAGAACCTTTTTAAAGCGTATCAGCCGACCTGGCTTACGAATTTATGCCAACTATCAAGGAATTCCTAAGGTTTTGGGCGGAATGGGAATTGCTATTCTTTCTACTTCTCGAGGTATAATGACAGATCGAGAAGCTCGACTAAACAGAATTGGGGGAGAAGTTTTATGTTATATATGGTAATGGCCCCACCTATAGTACCCAAATTCTATCTCGAACTTCCTATTTTGAAAATAAAAATAGAAAAATAGGAGAAAAATATATGACAGAAAAAAAAAATAGTAGAGAAAAAAAAAACCCGAGAGAAGCAAAAGTCACTTTCGAAGGTTTAGTTACGGAAGCCCTACCCAACGGAATGTTCCGCGTTCGCCTAGAGAATGACACGATCATCCTGGGCTATATTTCAGGAAAGATCCGGTCTAGTTCTATACGAATACTGATGGGGGATAGGGTCAAAATTGAAATAAGTCGTTATGATTCCAGCAAAGGTCGTATAATTTATAGACTTCCCCATAAGGATTCGAAGCGTACCGAAGACTCGAAGGATACTGAAGATTTGAAGGATACCAAAGATTCAAAGGATTAGGTTTTTCTGGGGTAATAACTTCCAAGTTTCAAAATTTAAGTGAAGAGACTTATTTTTTCCAAAAGAATAGATTCATAGTTTAAGAAAGGAATACCCATATATGAAAATAAGAGCTTCCGTTCGTAAAATTTGTACAAAATGTCGACTGATTCGCAGGCGTGGGCGAATTAGAGTCATTTGTTCCAATCCGAAGCATAAACAAAGACAGGGGTAATCTTTCGAAAAAGAAGCTTTTCTTTCTAATAGCTTTTCTTTCTAATTAAAGTAAAAAGTACCCACGGAAATGCCCAAATTGCAAATAAAAAAAATGAAAGTAAAGGATATATTTTAACCTGAAACGGATATCTTTGTATCTTTTTTCTTTTTGTTATTTCTAACTCATATTTATGAGATAATAAAATATGACAAAAGCTATACCAAAAATAGGTTCACGTAAGAAAGTGCGTATTGGTTTGCGTAGGAATGCCCGTTTTAGTTTACGGAAGAGTGCACGTAGAATAACAAAAGGGATTATTCATGTTCAAGCTAGTTTCAACAATACCATTATAACCGTTACAGACCCACAAGGTCGGGTCGTTTTCTGGTCCTCCGCAGGTACTTGTGGATTCAAAAGCTCAAGAAAAGCATCACCCTATGCTGGTCAAAGAACAGCAGTAGATGCTATTCGTACAGTGGGTTTGCAACGAGCAGAAGTTATGGTAAAAGGTGCTGGTAGCGGAAGAGATGCCGCATTACGAGCCATTGCTAAAAGTGGTGTACGGTTAAGTTGTATACGCGATGTAACACCTATGCCGCATAATGGATGTCGACCTCCTAAAAAAAGACGTCTGTAAAAAAAAATGAAACCGCTTTCAAGAGAAATAAACGATTCAATGATCAAATAATACTAGTCTGTTATGGTTCGAGAAGAGATAACAGGATCCACTCAAACACTAGAGTGGAAGTGTGTTGAATCAAGAGTAGATAGTAAACGTCTTTATTATGGTCGTTTCATTCTGTCTCCGCTTAGAAAAGGTCAAGCGGATACTGTCGGTATTGCCTTGCGAAGAGCTTTACTTGGAGAAATAGAAGGAACATGTATCACACGCGCCAAATTTGGGAACGTGCCACATGAATATTCCACAATAGTAGGTATTGAAGAATCCATACAAGAAATTTTACTAAATTTGAAAGAAATTGTATTGAGAAGTAATCTCTATGGAGTTAGAGACGCATCAATTTGCGTCAAAGGTCCTAGATACATAACCGCTCAAGATATAATCTTACCGCCTTCCGTAGAAATCGTTGATACGACACAACCTATAGCTAACTTGAGAGAACCCGTTGATTTCTGTATTGAGTTACAGATCAAGAGAGATCGCGCATATCATACGGAACTCAGAAAGAACTCTCAAGATGGAAGTTATCCTATAGATGCTGTATTCATGCCTGTTCGAAATGTGAATTATAGTATTTTTTCTTGTGGGAATGGAAATGAAAAACACGAGATACTTTTTTTAGAAATATGGACGAATGGAAGTTTAACTCCTAAAGAAGCGCTTTATGAAGCTTCTCGTAATTTGATTGATTTATTTCTTCCTTTTCTACACACAGAGGAAGAGGGCACTAGTTTCGAAGAAAATAAAAACAGGTTAACTCCACCCCTTTTAACCTTTCAAAAAAGATTCACTAATCTAAAGAAAAACAAAAAAGGAATTCCATTGAATTGTATTTTTATTGATCAATTAGAATTGCCTTCTAGAACGTATAATTGTCTCAAAAGGGCCAATATACATACACTATTGGACCTTTTGAGTAAGACTGAAGAAGATCTTATGCAAATTAATAGTTTTCGTATGGAAGATGGAAAACTGATATGGGACACTCTAGAGAAGCATCTCCCAATTGATTTACCTAAGAACAAGTTCTCGCTTTAAATCATTGCAATTTTTTCCTCTTCTTCTTTTTTGAGTTAGAATAAAAAGAAAAAAGAAAGCAATTTGGCATCTTTGGCATAATCTATATTTTCGCGAAATGGATCATAATAAAATAGATTTTAGGTATCTAGGGAAGATTCACTTGGAAGTAACTATTTCCTAGATACCCATGCAGGGGACTTCGCGGTGGAATGAATCAACTCGAAAAATCCCTAAACTAAAAAAGACCTAAAGTTAAGGATTTATCAATGGGTAATGTTGCTCCAATACCTAACCAAAGAGCTACTGCAGTACCGATTAAAAAAACGGTCGTAGCTACTGGGCGACGAAATGGATTTTGGAATTTATTGACATTCTCTAGAAAGGGTACTGTCAATAAGCCCGTTGGCACAGAAACCATTAAGAGAACGCCCAATAACTTATTGGGTACTGTACGGAGTATTTGAAATACGGGAAAGAAGTACCACTCGGGTAATATTTCCAAAGGAGTTGCAAACGGATCCGCCGGTTCACCAATCATTGACGGCTCTAGAACCGCTAAACCTACATTACACGCAATAGTACCTAGAATTACTACTGGAAAAATGTATAAAAGATCGTTGGGCCACGCGGGTTCCCCATAATAATTATGTCCCATCCCTTTAGCTAATTTTGCTCTTAATACAGGATCATTTAAGTCAGGTTTCTTTGTTATTGGGATAGGTGAATTCTTTAGGATCCATCCCCCAAAGGAACCGGACATGAGAATTTTTCATCATCCGGCTCGAGCAAGAATGAAAGAAATAAGACCGTGGAGGATCCACAATAGAATAGGGGTATATAATGACTCAATGACTCAAGGTAAGAAAAACTTTATCAAATTATCTTTTCCGAAGTTGCGCCTATAACTACTCATTGAAAAGAATCCTATTCTTATGCTTAAATGCTCAATATCCAAGTGGGCTTACAAATTTGATCATGATCAATTGCTTTGTGGATTGTCTCTTGATTAGTTGTTGTTTATCCCCTCGATATCGCAAGTTTCTTATGTCCAAACAAAGTATTTACTTGTTACTAATAAAAAATCAAAAAGTTTAGCCTGCGTTCTTCCTTAGATCCCTTCTTTTACTCCGATAGTATTGCGGATCAAAATCGATGCAAAGAAAATGAATGCATTTCCATACTATAATAAAAAGTAAGTGTAATAAAAATTGAATTGGATCATATCACATGACTTATTCCATTTATACTCTATAGGATCTTACGGAGCCTGTTCATGGATGACATGGTTGGTGGGGTATGATCATAGAAAATATTCTCCTCGAGTGAACCAGCCTATCCTTCCTAGATAGGGGACTTACGTGTTGATTGGATGCGGAGACACCTTTGGTCGTGAATTCTAATGTGGCAGATCCAATTCTCTATCTGCATGGCCAAATTAATAATTCAAGTCACACACTCCCATAATCCGCCTTATTTTCTTTCGTAAAATTCACTTCAACTATTTGTATAAAAATACTTCGAAGTTGAAGAGAAGTATCCAAATGACATGTCTTATTTTACAATAACCCATGTTTGTAGCAATGAAATACCACAACCTACCCGATATGATATATGAGAATTAGAATTCTCTATGCTATGCCTTCCCTATAACGGACCCGAAATACCTTGCTTACGTATCATTGGAAAGTGCATTAACATAAATACGGCAGTAAGCAGAGGTAGTACAAAGGTATGTAAACTATAAAAACGAGTCAAAGTGGATTGGCCCACACTAGCACTTCCACGTAATAATTCCACTAAAGGGGACCCTATTACCGGAATAGCTTCGGGTACACCTGTAACAATTTTGACTGCCCAATAACCAATTTGATCCCAAGGCAAAGAATAACCAGTTACACCAAATGATGCAGTCAATACAGCCAAAACCACGCCTGTGACCCAAGTTAATTCACGGGGTTTTTTAAATCCACCTGTGAGATACACACGAAATACGTGCAGGATCATCATTAGAACCATCATACTTGCTGACCATCGATGAACCGATCGGATTAACCAACCAAAGTTGGCCTCCGTCATTATATATTGAACGGAGGAAAAAGCCTCTGTAACGGTCGGTCGGTAGTAAAAAGTCATAGCAAAACCGGTAGCGACTTGTACTAGAAAACAAGTAAGTGTAATTCCCCCTAAACAATAAAATATGTTGACATGAGGAGGAACATATTTACTAGTTATATCATCTGCAATTGCCTGAATCTCAAGACGTTCTTCAAACCAATCATATACTTTATTGAGATAGGTAACTAGCCCGACTCCCCCTCCGAGAACCGTATATGAAAATTTCATCTCGTACGGCTCAAGCAGAAATACACAAATTTTCAACGGATATTAGAAAAAAAGGGTTCAAAACTCCATCAGCCACGGTATTGGATCGATTTGCCTTGAAGATATGAAATAAGAAAAATCCAGAATTTCTTCTTTGTGATAATAATGCCAAAAAATCTCAAGTTGGCTCATCTGTCTTTCTTTCCCTTATGTTGATCATTAGAGGCCTCTTGACTTTTCTCTTCCCTATTTTTTATTGATTTTATTTTTTGACTAGTCAAAAAATAAAATCAAAATTTCTAGTGGTTTTCTGATAGAAATTATCTTGTTGCGATCCTATGAATCAGTTCAATTAAAACCTTAGATTCATACTAGAGCCACGATGATTCAGTCTCAAGATAAACAAAAGGCAAGGGTTCTTCGAATAAGAACCGCTTGATGATCATTTATTGAAAGAGAAAAGAGTTCTCTTTTGGGCAAACAAAATTGGAAGGAAGAAAATTTCTTTTTTTATTAAGAACTACTTCATTTTTTTTTTAAGTCTGGTTGCGAGGTCTAAATAGTGAGTATGAATCATAGTTCCTTTTTTTTTTGATCCACTCTATGTATTTCGTGTTCCAGATACTAGAATAAATAATATCTGACGAATTAGAATCATCTTGATAGAGATAACAGGCCCCTTCTATGTATTATCAATAGGATCAATTCTAACAAGTCACACACTCATATTCCAGAGATACCAAAACAAAAAAATCCACGGTCGAACTACCAGAATGTCTAGAAATGTGGAGCTTAAAGTAGAAAGGCTTTTTTTGGATGGAAAAACTATGAAGTCATAGTTTTAGTTAGTAGAAACCTAATTCGTTAAAATTCCGTCCAGTAAAACAGAAGAATTATAAATTTCTAAAATTATAGATAGGAATATCGCGAATAAAGCCATTGCGACCCCCATAAAAGGAGTAGTCCCCCAACCCGGAGCAACTTTCCCATATTCCGAATTCAAGGGTTTCAATAAACTACCTGCGCCAGTCCGTTTTGGCTTAGGTCTAGAACTATCTTCAACGGTTTGTGTAGCCATAAATTCTATTTAATCATTGGTGTTGACTTTGTATACTATTCCGTTGTAGTTGTAAATACACGATCTTTTCATAGATCCATTGTAATCTTGAAATTCTATAAAAATGGAAACAGCAACTTTAGTCGCCATCTCCATATCTGGTTTACTTGTAAGCTTTACTGGGTATGCCTTATATACCGCGTTTGGGCAACCCTCTCAACAATTAAGAGATCCATTCGAAGAACATGGGGACTAATTGAAGTAAGAAGTCTCCCCTCCGGGGGACTTCTTACTTCAATTAAATTATTTCATTTCTTAGTCGGAACCTTAGGTGGTTCTCGGAAGAAGATAGCGAAAAAAATTATCCCTAAAGTCGAAACTAAAAGGAACGTATAAACCAATGCTTCCATAGATTCGATCCTGGTTTATTTACAATTATAACTTCCACACCTATTCACTTATCATTTGGGATCATTTCCCATATAAAAAAAGAAAAAGAGTCAAAGAAAGGACAGGAGATGTTCCTCATGTCAAATCAAACAAAAAATGGAGGTGAAAGATACCATAGCAATGTGGTATCAGGCTGCCTGTCTCCTTGTAGTTGGATCTCCAACTTTTTGGAATGTTCCAAATTCCACTTGAGCATCCAAGTCTGGATCAATACCAGCAAAAACATCTCGGAACAAGGTTCGAGCGCCATGCCAAATGTGTCCGAAAAAGAAGAGCAAAGCAAAGGTAGCATGACCAAAAGTGAACCAACCCCTTGGACTGCTGCGAAAAACACCATCTGATTTCAAAGTAGCTCGATCTAATTCAAAAATTTCCCCTAATTGAGCACGCCGCGCATATTTTTTTACAGTAGCAGGATCAGAATAACTTACTCCATTAAGTTCGCCACCATAGAACTCCACCGTTACGCCTACTTGTTCAACACTATATTTGGATTCTGCTCTTCTAAAAGGAACGTCCGCTCTCACAATTCCCTCTTCATCTACCAAAACGACCGGAAATGTTTCAAAAAAAGTAGGCATACGACGTACAAAAAGCTCGCGTCCTTCTTTATCTCTAAAGACGGGATGTCCTAACCATCCAACAGCTATGCCATCCCCATTGTCCATTGAGCCTGCTCTGAATAATCCCCCCTTTGCCGGATTATTACCAATATAATCATAAAAGGCTAATTTTTCGGGAATTTTAGACCAAGCTTCTGATAAACTAAGATTTTCGGCTAACCCATCGCTAACTCTTCGATATATTTCTTGCTGAAAGTATCCCTGATCCCACTGATAACGAGTAGGCCCAAATAATTCGATTGGGGTAGTTGCTGATCCATACCACATAGTTCCGGCAACTACGAAAGCAGCAAAAAAAACAGCAGCGATACTACTGGAAAGTACAGTTTCAATATTGCCCATACGTAACCCTTTGTATAGACGTTGAGGCGGACGGACACTTAGATGGAATAGGCCCGCTAATATGCCCAAAGTACCCGCAGCAATATGATGCGAAGCTATTCCTCCCGGAACGAAAGGATCAAAACCTTCTGCACCCCACGCAGGATTTACAGCTTGTACTTTTCCAGTGAGTCCGTAAGGATCGGACACCCATATCCCAGGGCCATATAAACCCGTTACATGAAATGCACCAAAGCCAAAACAAGCCACCCCTGCAAGAAATAAATGAATTCCAAAGATCTTGGGCAAATCCAAAGAAGGTTTTCCCGTCCGCTCATCACAGAATATTTCTAGGTCCCAATATACCCAATGCCAGATAGCTGCCAAGAAACACAAGCCAGAAAACACAATATGCGCACCTGCCACACCTTCATAACTCCAAATACCCGGATTCGTTACAGTTCCTCCTGAAATACTCCAACCACCCCACGAATTCGTTATTCCTAAACGAGTCATGAAGGGGATGACGAACATACCTTGTCTCCACATTGGATCCAGAACAGGATCAGAGGGATCAAAAACCGCTAATTCGTATAAAGCCATCGAACCAGCCCAACCAGAAACTAGAGCTGTGTGCATTATATGCACCGAAAGCAATCGACCCGGATCATTCAATACGACAGTATGAACACGATACCAAGGCAAACCCATGGAAATACCCCTTTAGCAAAGAAAAATAGACACGATGTCGCTTTATTTTATCGCATTGGAAAAGACTATCCATACTTATTCTATGTACCTAACCCTTCTAGGGGATTCTATGTCAGAAAGCGTGAATATTTATTTCATTCCATTAAAAATAACAAGCCAATTCTGTTTGTAAGAAGAAAGAGAAGCAGATCTATTCTATACTCGATAAGTGCCAATATGCAATGGGTAGCTTGGGCTATTTGGAAAAACGAAGAATAGATCCTTCATCCCTCTTTGTTTATCATTCAAATCACGGATTCTTTTTTCTTTATTCAATCTGTTTTACCTTCCTTATATGTAGAATATTTCAATCTATGTATTAATAGAATCTATAGTATTCTTATAGAATAAGAAAAAAAAAATGAAGATAATAAACTGCGGATTCTTTCTTTCTCTTCCATTCTTACGTTTCCATATTAAAGTGTAGTTTTTTTACTTAAATTTAATAATATTAATCTAATATGCCCATTGGTGTTCCAAAAGTACCTTACCGGATTCCCGGAGATGAAGAAGCGACTTGGGTTGACTTATACAATGTTATGTATCGAGAAAGGACACTTTTTTTAGGTCAAGAGATTCGTTGCGAGATCACAAATCATATTACAGGTCTGATGGTATATCTCAGTATAGAAGATGGAAATAGCGATATTTTTTTGTTTATAAACTCCCCTGGCGGGTGGCTAATCTCAGGAATGGCGATTTTTGATACGATGCAAACGGTGACACCTGATATATATACAATATGCCTCGGAATAGCCGCGTCCATGGCCTCCTTCATTCTGCTTGGAGGAGAACCCACCAAGCGTATAGCATTCCCTCACGCTAGGATTATGCTTCACCAACCTGCTAGTGCTTATTATCGGGCAAGGACACCAGAATTTTTACTAGAAGTGGAAGAGTTACACAAAGTTCGCGAAATGATCACAAGGGTTTATGCACTAAGAACAGGCAAGCCTTTTTGGGTTGTATCCGAAGACATGGAAAGGGATGTTTTTATGTCAGCAGACGAAGCCAAAGCTTATGGACTTGTCGATATTGTAGGGGATGAAATGATTGACGAGCACTGCGATACTGATCCAGTGTGGTTTCCAGAAATGTTTAAGGATTGGTAGTGGGTGGATTTCTTGTAAATTTATCTCAAACCTAAATTCGGGTTTTATGCTATAGAAAATAGAAATACTTCATGATGATGAATCATCAGGTTAAGATCGATCTAAACCAATCCATTTTATATATACATACGACATGCCAACGGTTAAACAACTTATTAGAAATGCAAGACAGCCAATACGAAATGCTAGAAAATCGGCCGCGCTTAAGGGATGTCCTCAGCGTCGAGGAACATGTGCTAGGGTGTATGTGCGACTCGTTCAGATCATGAGTTCAAACAAATAATAAAATTTTTGAAGTATCCATGATCGGTACCAATGAATAGGATAGAGAAGCTCTATCCTAGATTTCTATGGTATATGGAATTTATGGTTTCCTTTGGTGCAAATCCAATCATCTAGATTGGAAGAAGCAATTCCCCCATTGGTAACAAATGGTTATCCATTAAGCGGAGGAAATAGTAATAAAAAGAAAAAGGCTTATGCTCCTTTATCTTAAAAGAACGGACTAAAGGGTCAGCTACTTAGCCAACTTTCATAATTAAATACCGTCACTGTATGAATAACTCTTATTGTGAAAAGAGTTATTTACTCTATAATGGATAGGTAGAGCCAAAGAATGTGAACTATACAAGTTCACAATACCTTTTGATGAAAGAAAGGGCTCCGGTGTATAGAGAGGGCCTCGCCGTTTAAAAGGGAACCATAAAAACGATGGAACCCACTGTTTTTTTAGTATCGTTAGAATTTGTTATTTCTATGCGAAATAACTAAATAGAATAAAAAATCGTGGTTGGGAAGGTTATAGTAGCAAAAGCCATTGGAATTAATATTTTATATATCGGAATAATCCGTTTAGTTATTAATGGGAAAAAAGAGGGTTAAAAGAAGAGAAATCATTAGTTATTCATTAAGGTTAATTTGATTCAATGACCAGAGTTCCGCGAGGATATATAGCTCGGAGACGACGAACAAAAATGCGTTCATTTGCCTCAAACTTTAGGGGGGCTCATTTAAGACTTAATCGAGTGATTACTCAACAAGTAAGAAGAGCTTTTGTTTCTTCTCATCGAGATAGAGGCAGGCAAAAGAGGGATTTTCGTCGTTTGTGGATCACTCGGATAAACGCAGCAACACGGGTATATAACGTATTCAATAGTTATAGTAAATTAATACACAATCTGTCCAAGAAGGAATTGATTCTTAATCGTAAAATGCTTGCACAAGTAGCTGTATCAAATCCAAATAATCTTTACACGATTTCCAATAAAATAAGGATCATCAATTAAAGGATAAAAAAGTAATATACAGGAATAATTAAAACCGAATTCCCGGAGAGGGAACTCCGGGAAGATACAATAAATTAAGATTAAGTGGTAGGAATCGACGAGCATGTTGCAATAAATAAAAAAACTATTTATTTTTTCCCATTTTTCTTTCTTATAACAAACACAAGAATCCAAATTGGATTACTTTACTTTATATATGAGTCTGAGTCTTTCGAATAAAACATCAACAATCGGAACTTAAGTTTCGATTGTTGTTTCTTAAATTCTGGTTGGAGTTTCTTAAGTTTCGATTGGAATTGAACTTTTGTGTTAATTGAGGAATATGTCTATTTTTTCTGTGTCTAGGACCAGTAATTATTGAAATTGCCTGGGCTTGAAATTGCTTCTCATTCTCATAGTTACGAAATGGTAAGAAAGATAAAATACGAGCCTGTTTTATAGCAAGAGTAATTAATCGTTGTTGTTTCAAGGTTAATCTATTTATTCGTCTAGATAATATTTTTCCTTGTTCACTAATAAATCGATTAATTAAACTCATGTTTCTATAATCAATTCGATCCCCCGGGCCTATTCGAGAACGCCTACGAAAAGGTTGTTTGGATTTACGAAAAGGTTGCTTAGATTTACGAAAAGGTTGTTTGAATTTACGAAAAGGTTGCTTAGATTTATGAAAAGTTTGTTTGGATTTACGAAAGGGTTGCTTAGATTTACGAAAAGGTTGTTTAGATATATACATGATTTATTCCTTATTTTAAAATTTGAAAAAAAAAAATGGATTTCTTTCTTTTATTAATTTTTGATCCAGAACCAGAAGAAGTAGTCTTTCTTTGGTCCATATATTATTTGATTAAATCAAAATATACTATATAAATTGATTAAATCAAAATATACTATATAAAAATATAAAAAATCCAAATATATAAAAATAAAAACCCTCTATACATATGAAATAATATCTACCTAAAATCAGATGAGTTGATTTGTATTTAGTATTCTATCTATGTTCTATATATTTAATAAGAAGTTCTTACTCTTTCTGTTCTTTGGAAAAATCGAACACACGATGCTCCTATTTCTTTATTTCATTATGAGTGGTATGCTTGCGACAATAACGACAAAATTTTCTTAATTCTAATTGTCCGGGCGTATTGTGGCGATTCTTTTGAGTACTATATCTAGAAATCCCCGTCGATTCCTTATTGGTACCCTTTCGAACACAACTAATACATTCCAAAATAACTCGGATTCTAACATCTTTGCCCTTGGCCATGAACCTCCTTTCCTTTTTGGATCGACTTAACTTAATTCTTATACCTATTCTTTTATTCTTCTATTTTGGATCCAAAGAAAAGAAGAAGAATAAAATCCATAGAAGTTCCTAACTAAAAATGTGATTTCTAAAGATTTTGTTGTAATTCTTCGAATTATCGAACAAATCCAATCCAATAGAATACAAAATTTTTGAAATTCGTAAATTAAGTAATAAAACATAGAGAAATAATTAAAGAATACAATCCTTATCCATCTTTTCTTTCTTTTTGCTTCATATACTAAAAAAGAATTCAAAAAGGGGAAATTTTCGTCATGTCACGAAGAATTCTATCTCTCGCATAGGAATAACTAGAATTAAAAAAAAGGGAATGACAAAGCATCTGGGAATAAACGATTGATTTCTATCAATAAACCTGCTAAAGCCCCAAACCATAGAGTACTTAGCACGGGTGCTACAGAGAGATATGTTTTTATATCCCGCATTGAAAATCCTCCTTCCGTATTGGAATACATATATGATCAGATACTCTTGCCCAAGATCCTTTGTATTTCTTTTGTTTAGGCGAAATTCCTAACTAAAAAAACAAAATAAATATTATATATATATAGAATGAACCGTATAGACGAGATTTTCCTATCCCTAAAAAAGATGACCCCTTCTTCCTATACATTACTAAGGAATAGTAGTCTTTCTTTTATAGGTGAAATTTGACTGGATTTTAGTTTATACCCCTTCCTTGATTATATGAGACCAAAAACAAGAAATGACAAGAAAGTTCTATATGGATAAAGAAATAGAAGAAAATTACGATGTGGAAAACAAGAAAGGAATTGTGTACAATGGCATTGTACAACAATTTGGAAAAGGGATGTAGCGCAGCTTGGTAGCGCGTTTGTTTTGGGTACAAAATGTCACAGGTTCAAATCCTGTCATCCCTACCTATTAATTCTCTCTTCGTTATGGGCAGTAGTGGGGAGATCGATTAAAGTGGGTATAACTTGAATTTGTGGATACTATACGGACGTGAGACACGTTAGGAATAGAAAAGGATTTTCTTTTTTTTTTTGTTTTGAAAGCGCTCTTAGTTCAGTTTGGTAGAACGCGGGTCTCCAAAACCCGATGTCGTAGGTTCAAATCCTACAGAGCGTGATTCCATATATCTTATGTCGAAACTAAAATAACTTAAAAAAAAACAAAGTAGAATTGCAACTCCAATTTGACCTCCTCCAGACCAGAGAGGAGGTCAATCAAAAAAGAAATATTACTCAATCAAAGATCCAACTGATCCCCACGCCTGTATTGCAAATACGCAGTCACGAATAATCCCGCTAAAGTAATAGGAATTAGGCCTAAGACGATTCCAAATAGAAAAACTTCAATCATTTCGATTTGTTCGAGGGGATAAAAAAAGAGGTACGATCTATCTCTAAATAATAGTCTAAACTACCCACGAATCTCAATGACCAAGAAAAGAATTGGTAATTAGTGTGGAAAAGAGTCTAGAATACCAAGAATCCAAAAGAAAGATTCTTCTATTCAATTCATTTCAAATAAGACGTATCTTGTTCAAGCTAATAAATAGAGCTGGGGTTATAGTTAAAGCAGCCAGTAGAAAACCGAAATAACTAGTTATAGTAAGCATGAAGGGGTTCAATTCCATTTTTTTTACTACACTACATATGTTGGTAAAGCACTTACCTAAGTTTAAGTTATGGAAAATTCATAATTCATCGGTTATTTTAGATAATACTAAAAAACAAGATAGAGTGAGATACAGAAGTGTAAAAAAAAGAGAAAATCGATTCATCAGACGGAACATGAGTCCCTAATTCCGAATCAAGAGATTTGTTGTGGAATCTGTCAGTTAAGTAAACTAATAATATTAAGAACTAGATCATCTAACCCCATTGAAAAATGAAATTGGATTTTCGGGAGAATTTTGGAATAAAAGATAAATAAAGAATTGAATTTGAAAAAAAAAAAAAAAATTCTTTCTATTTCGGATTCGGATTATTTCTTTTTTAATAGGATGGATTTCATCCTCTTTTTGGAGCAAATTTTAACTCATTGTATTCCATATGGAATAAGAGGAGAAGAAAAGCATTCCACGACCCCCGAGGGGCCCCCTCAAAAAGGGAACTATTCCTAAAATTTACTTTTTTTTATTTATTTTTATTCGTTTTTTGAACCCCAACAAAAGTGGATTCAAAGTTACTTCAATTATCCTTTTCTTTTAAGTTCTTCTTGTAAAGTTCCATGCTTGCTGTTTGGTCAAGAAAATTAGACCTAATCCAACAAACAAGACAAGGATTGATTACGAATCTTGATTCTTCAAAGAATGTATTCCGTTTCTTTCATAACGGATTATCCGCTATTCGATTTTCTATTTATTAGATATTATTTTATGCTAACCAATTAAATTCCTTTAACTAAAAAGGGATCGATTTTGCATATACTTATCTTTGTATTGCGTCAATATGAGAATATCCTTCCTAAATTCTTTATCTTATTAATCATTAACTTAGATTTTCCCAAGATCTTGGCCGCTATTCCAAATTAAATTATTCTACTATTCCGAAGACAATGAAAATAAGTAGGACCCAAAAAATTGTGGGGTTCTATTGATGCCTTGAATAACATGTAATTTTCCTATAGACAAGGAACAAAAAAGAGAAAAAAGGAATTCTGTTTCGGGACCAAGCAAAACTGGATTGCTGTGCCATAGGAAGGATAGCTATACTAATTCGGTATACTCAAAATACACCTTTGGTACAAAATTGACAATCTCACAAGGATGAAATATCAGTAATTTTCTATTTACTGGTGGATCCCATCTTTTACGGAATCAATTCCTTTTTTGAATAAAAATTTTGGGAGCTCAGCATGTCTGGAAGCACGGGAGAACGTTCTTTTGCTGATATTATTACCAGTATTCGATACTGGGTTATTCATAGCATTACTATACCTTCCCTATTCATTGCGGGTTGGTTATTTGTCAGTACGGGTTTAGCTTATGACGTGTTTGGAAGTCCTCGACCAAACGAGTATTTCACGGAAAGCCGACAAGGAATTCCATTAATAACCGACCGTTTTGATTCTTTAGAACAACTAGATGAATTTAGTAGATCCTTTTAGGAGGCCCCCAATGACCATAGATCGAACCTATCCTATTTTTACAGTGCGATGGCTGGCTGTTCACGGATTAGCTGTACCCACGGTTTTTTTCTTGGGATCAATATCAGCAATGCAGTTCATCCAACGATAAACCAAATTCCAACTATAGAACTATGACACAATCAAACCCGAATGAACAAAATGTTGAATTGAATCGTACCAGTCTATACTGGGGTTTATTACTCATTTTTGTACTTGCTGTTTTATTTTCCAATTACTTCTTCAATTGAGAGAAAGAAAGAGAGTAGTAAGAATTCTCTTATCCCATTTGGAAGGATACCATCTTTATAACTATCCATGACTGTTTTTGTCTCTAGCATGACCACTTGAGAAAATGTGGAGGAAAGTAGGGGAAATGGCCGATACTACTGGAAGAATTCCTCTTTGGCTGATAGGTACTGTAACTGGTATTCTTGTGATTGGTTTAATAGGTGTTTTCTTTTACGGTTCGTATTCTGGATTGGGTTCATCTCTATAGTAATCGGAGGATCCAGATTGTAAACATGAAAAAGTAGGAACTTAGCGGGTCCTTACTCCCCTTTATCTGATTAGAGCGGAAAGGGCCCGCGGAATTCTTATTGTTATAACGCGGTTTTGTTCCATAATCTAGAAATTGGTTACCTATTTCTATTTGTAAAAATAACAAAGAGAAAACCTTTGCTCTGATGGTTGGAATCCCTCCATTTATTCTTTTGTTTGTTAATGATGTTAGTGAGTGAAGCAATCCATCGGTCGATTTAAAGCCCCCGCCTTTCGCCCATAAAATGGATTCACTCTTATGAAGCAACAAGAAAGAGGGGAGAGGATCCAGTATTTTATTCCATGAAGGAAGTATCCTGCAAATCGTTGATTTAGTTTAGAGTAATAAACTAATAAAACCTTAATCAAAACTACTCAACTAGCCTAAAAATCAAAACCACCCTTCCATGGGAGGGTATAGATTTTTTTTTACAAAATTTCTGTAAGTTCAAAGTTGAACTTAATTCAAAAAGTAAAGCAATTCTATTTGCTCACAAGAAATGTGTCCCCCGCCATACCTTCTTTCCCTCTGTTTGTCCACTACCGCGCCCGAACCTAAGCAAAGGAAGTCCAAAAGACAGACCCGAATAAAGAATAAATAGTAATCTTTGACAAAACAAATAAGAAGAAAAATGATTCTTACTTCGATACAAGAAGAATCGACACAAGAAAAAGGCAAAAAAGCCTTTTTCTTGTGCCCAATAGAGGATTAAGAAGACCCACAATTCCTCCTAAAAGGACTTGTTCCTTTTATTGTTCTCGTCTTTGCCTTGGATCCTCTTCTTTTGCATGAGATAGAAATAAGGAATTCCAGAAATCGAGGCTTTTTTCTCACTTGATGGTAAGAAATCCCAGGATCTAGAAATTCATTTCGTACAATTGAACCTTTTCAAACTGTTTCTTTTTGAGAACCAAAAAAACTTGTGCCAAAATAACAGATGCGAAGAAAAACAAAAGGCCTTGGACGCGCAATGGATCCTGAAGCACTATTTCTGCATCCCCCTGACCAAACCCTCCTACATTAGGATTGCTTGTTAATGGTTGATCAAGCTTGATTGATTCCCCCTCTGAAACAAGAAGTTCTGGCCCGGGAGGTATAATATCAATCACTTGGCGTCCATCCGATGCATCCACTATGGATATTTCATATCCCCCCTTTTCTTTACGTAGTATTTTTTTTACTATACCTGTTGACGTAGCATTATAGACCGTATTGTTACTCTTGCTACCGTCAGGATAGATCTGTCCCCTTCCTCGGTTTCCCCCTACATATATGGGATATTTTAAGAAATGAACGTCTTTTTTTGTAGCGGGATCGGGGGAAAGAATGGGAAAGACAATTTCACTATATTTCTTACCGGGAACAGGGCCTATCACAAGAATATTTTTTTTATTGGGACGATAACTCTGAAAAGAGAGATTTCCTATCTTTTCTTTCAACTCAGGAGAAATACGGTCGGGCGGCGCTAATTCGAATCCCTCGGGCAAAATAAGAACAGCACCCACATTCAACCCTCCCTTTTTACCATTAGCAAGAACTTGTTTCAGCTGCATATCATAAGGAATTCGAAGAACTGCTTCAAATACAGTATCAGGAAGCACTGCTTGGGGAACTTCAATATCCACAGGCTTATTAGCTAAATGGCAATTGGCACATACAATTCGTCCAGTTGCTTCCCGCGGGTTTTCATAACCCTGCTGCGCAAAAATGGGATATGCGTTTGAAATAGATGTGCGAGTTATTACGTATATCATGATCGATACAGAAATCGATCGAATCATCTGTTCCTTTAACCAAGAAAAAGTTTTTCTATTTTCCATGTCCAATCGCGGATCCCGGAATTTCTACAATAAATTAGATAGGTAGCTAAGCTAATCTAGTTCCCTATACACGAGTCTGTTGTCATTCTACTGCAATAGTTGTACTAGAATGATGAATACCTTGAGCAGGTAGAAATAGAAAGAATTTTGTTAAAAAGGAAAAGGGCTTTCTTTCTATTTCTAAAGGAAGAAAAGAAATATGCTAATTTGATTAATATTAGGAAATGAAATGAGTGAGTTTATGCTTCACTAATTGAATGATAAATGACTACAAGTGAAGGAGATAGACGGTTTAAACAAAAAAAGACCCAAAATTTCAAACACGTGTCTAGAATCACAGGAAAACTACAAACAAAAATAGTGAAAATTAGCTCGTTAGGAGCCCATCCAAGATTGTTGTAGACCCAACGAATTAGTAGTTCCCAACCGCGGGTAGAGTGAAATCCAACAAAAAAATCAGTAACTAAAAGAATAAAAAAAGCTTTTATTGAATCATTTAAGTTATAGAAAAATTCCTGAACCCAAGAATTCAAAATGACAAGTTCTTCTTTACCCAGAAAAAAAGAACCACTTAGAATAGCCAAACAGATTATATTTGTTGAGAAATGCAAAATGATATGGAGATGATCCTCATTATCTATTTTGGCCAATTGTATTATTTCCTTGTGTATTCCTATAGGAAGTTTTTGTACATGTGTCTTCGGTTTCTCTTTTATCATTTCGTCCAAGAGAAAAAGTTCCTCTAATTCTATGAATCCTTCTAGAATCCTTTTCTCTTGAATATCAGTTAAGAAAGTTTCGGATTGCCTGGTATTCCACCAATTCTTAATCCAAAGTTCCAGACATTTGTTAAAAGAGAAAGAGACTCCCCAGGGCAAAAGTACGATAAATACAAGATATAAGAAAGAAGGCAATGCTTTCTTTTTTTTCATTTTTGATCTGTAAGCTGAATATATATGATATTTCTTTTCTTTGAAGCAAAAATTCTATAACAAGGTTTGAGACCTTGTGTTTGTATCTATTTCTCTTTTTGTATACTAGTGGAATTTCATTGTATTGGGTTCTTTCTTAGATCTAAATGGAGTGGAATAGAGAAATAAAAAAAGGCCTTTCGTATAAAAATGGAAGAATAGTATGCCATATATCTCACTTGGACAAAACAAATTCGAAGCAATTTTCTCTTATCCTCGTTTGTTCCTTCCTTTACTTTAGATAAATACTCGAAAATCCCCTTACAATTGCAAAAAATTGCAATTGGTACTCAAAATACTTCAATTGGTACACGCAAGAAATAGGCCAATTCGGCAGCTTTTTGTTCAATTTCTCGTGGAGTAAAAAACTTCTCATCAGTACGAGTCAAGGGAATGACCCCCTGGCCCCGGATTTCCATATAAAGGATACGACGAGGATAAAGACCCTCTTTAACCTGAATTCTAATTGATTGGATATCCCGCACAAGGAATTGAAGGAAGATGCGACGTTTTATTCCAGGGAATCCCCAACGAAAAATGCACACTATTCCCTCTTTTCTATCGAATCGGTCATAACCACTGCCTACATTCCATAAAATAGTGCACCACAAATAGGAGCTAATGAATAGGCCCGCGATTCCGTAGAAAGACATCACGACCCCCTGTGGAAAAAAAAGAATTTGTTGAGATGGAAGTACAGATATCATATTCTTACCAAGATAACTGGAAGCCCCAACCGCTAAGAATCCTAATGAACCTAGAAAAAGAATACAGGCCCAGAAAAAATTACCTCTTTTTCGAGAACCTTTTAGAAGTTCTATCCATATGTGTTCTGATCGCCAATTCATATTAGATATACTAAATCCAGTAGCGGTCAATTGAAATTGAGAGAATAAGCTAAATGATTTTTACTTTACTTTTTTTGATTCTGAAATAGCCTTCAGTAGCTAGTACTCCTGTGAAATAATTGGTTAGATACATTGACTTTCTATTCAAAAAAAATTAGTGGATCCACTTAAAAAAAAAAACTCGCTATAGTCGGCTACGCATATGCATGCATTTATGCTCGTAGCTTATATCTGCATCCATAGACGTTTTTCATTTGTGTGTAGAAAGAGCTACATACCCTATCATATTATAGTACTTACACAAAAAAATATCTGTATTATGATCCTGGAAATACATTGAGAAAATTTGGCCCCGTCGTTTCTAGACAATCTTATTTTTCTGCACATAAAGAAATAAGGAAGTCATTGCAATTGCCGGAAATACTAAGCCTACTAAAGGTACGAAAATAGAGGGTAAGTTAAAATCTGTCATAGAATATGTGTCTCAATTCAAATTTACTATTTCTATCTATTCGAAATATATCTTAAGATTCTTATGATATAATTAAGTATATCTATTATAAGGAATATTGACTATTGTATTTTTTAGTTTACAAAATAAAGATTTTTTATAGATATAGAATAAAAAAGTATTCTATAAAATAAATGAATGGAATTGATAATAAGAAAATTGCAAAAAAGGGGAACTCAAAAGGGGAACTCATTAAAATAAAATATTTTATTTTTCTTTTCCCATTCTCATCGCCTTTCTATCCTTCTAATCGAACTTGAAATTGGATTCAAAAGAAAGCTATTGTGAAAATAAAAGAAATACCTCTTTCAGAATACCCTTTAATTTAAAAAGTAGAAGTGGAATAGAATACCCAGTTGAAGGGTAATGATCATACGTCTGTAATGCATTGTATGTCCCAGAATAGGTCCCATTCTTCTACCCTTTCCGGGTAGTCGATGGCTATTCACAGCTACTACCTTAACACCAAAGAAGAGTTCGACCCAATGCTTTATTTCTGTCTTAGTGAATCCCGATTCGACATTAAAAGTATATTGATTCTTTCCCAATAAACGAAGACTCTTTTCTGTAAATACTGCGTATTTGATTCCATTATCGTACGATAATACTATATTTTGATTTATATTTGTTTATTGTATTATACCTTTCTATATTCTAGATATATAGAATAGAAGAATCTCGATTTGTCAAGTCTCATGATCGTATCAAGATCTATTTCAATTCGGCTCAGTCTTTTTTTTTTTTTAGAAAAGATTGAGCCGAATTGAATTGCAATCAATTAGAGGAATAAAGAAGAATTACTGCATTTCTTAACTTATTTTTTCTCTTTCTATTTTGCTTTTTTTTTTATTTTATATGGTATCCATCGCTTTGAAACCATCAAATTTGATCTCCTTCCATATTTCACAAGCTGCGGCTAGTTCAGCACTCCATTTGCAAGCTGCTTTGATAATTTCATTACCTTCACGAGCAAGATCGCGCCCTTCGTTACGAGCTTGTACACAGGCTTCTAAAGCCACACGATTAGCTGCTGCACCAGGTGCATTTCCCCAAGGATGTCCTAAAGTTCCTCCACCAAATTGTAATACGGAATCATCTCCAAAGATTTCGGTCAGAGCTGGCATATGCCAAACATGAATACCCCCAGAAGCCACCGGTATAACACCTGGCATGGATACCCAGTCCTGAGTGAAAAAGATACCGCGAGAACGATCTTTTTCAATAAAATCATCGCGCAATAAATCAACAAAACCTAAAGTTATTTCGCGTTCCCCTTCTAACTTACCTACTACTGTACCGGAGTGGATATGATCTCCCCCCGACATACGCAATGCTTTAGCTAATACACGGAAATGCATACCATGATTTTTCTGTCTATCAATAACTGCATGCATTGCTCGGTGAATGTGAAGAAGTAGGCCGTTGTCGCGGCAATAATGAGACAAAGTAGTATTTGCGGTGAATCCTCCTGTTAAGTAGTCATGCATTACAATAGGAACCCCTAATTCCCTTGCAAATACAGCTCTCTTAATCATTTCTTCGCATGTACCTGCAGTCGCATTCAAGTAATGCCCCTTGATTTCACCAGTTTCGGCTTGTGCTTTATAAATTGCTTCGGCACAAAAGACAAAACGGTCTCTCCAGCGCATAAATGGTTGTGAGTTTACGTTTTCATCATCTTTGGTAAAATCAAGTCCACCGCGTAGACACTCATAACACGCTCTACCGTAATTTTTTGCGGATAATCCCAATTTTGGTTTAATAGTACATCCCAATAAAGGACGACCGTACTTGTTCAACTTATCCCTTTCAACTTGGATACCGTGAGGCGGACCTTGGAAAGTTTTTGAATAAGCAGGGGGAATTCGTAGATCCTCCAAACGTAGAGCGCGTAAGGCTTTGAAACCAAATACGTTACCCACAATGGAAGTAAACATGTTAGTAACAGAACCCTCTTCAAATAGGTCTAATGGATAAGCTACATAACAGATATATTGATCTGGGTCCCCAGGAACGGGCTCGATGTGATAGCATCGTCCTTTGTAACGATCAAGACTGGTAAGTCCATCAGTCCAAACAGTTGTCCATGTACCAGTAGAAGATTCCGCAGCTACTGCAGCTCCTGCTTCTTCAGGCGGAACCCCGAGCTGAGGAGTTACTCGGAATGCTGCCAAGATATCAGTATCCTTGGTTTCGTACTCCGGGGTGTAGTAAGTCAATTTATAATCCTTAACACCAGCTTTAAATCCAACACTTGCTTTAGTTTCTGTTTGTGGTGACATAAGTCCCTCCCTACAACTCATGAATTAAGAATTCTCACAACGACAGGGTCTACTCGATATGGATTAGGCGTAAATGAAACCTTTGCAAAAATCTAAAAAAAAAGATATTTAATTAATATCAACTCATTAAATAAAAAAAGGAGTATGCTTAAGTTAATGAATATGTTTCATTCATATATAATGTGTACACCCTGTGTACGTTCTATCCTATAGGAATTTTACTATAGGAATTCGATAGGAAGGAATTCGATAGGAATTGAGTTGTTGTTATGGTAAGTTAACACGGTTCGTTATTAAACCGTGGATTTGATTCACCAAATCCATCATTATTGTATACTCTTTGATAGATATAGCGCAACCCAAACCCTAATCTTTATTTTACAATTTTTAAAGTTCTTCCCCTTTGATATTTTGAATCTAAATACCTAAATACTAAGAAAATTCTCTGTTGACAGCAATCTATGCTTCACAGTAGTATATATTTTGTATATCGAAGTCCTAGATAGGAAAGTAGAGTAGGCACAGATCCTTCACAAAAGGCGAAATTTATATGAAAAAAATGGATTGAACTTTCCAACGGATTCATTCCATAAGTAAACGATTGAATGGGATTCGCTTGGGCAACGAAATCAAGTGCGAGTCCCCTTTTCTTTTTTATTGAATTAACTAATTCATTTCCTTTTGACTTTTGGATTTTTGGATATTTTTTTTGATTTGGCATTATTCAACAAGAAAAAAAATTTCGACAAATTCCTTTTTTTTTTGAAAATTATGTGATAATTATGAGAACCAATCCTACTACTTCGCGTCCCGGGATTTCCACAATTGAAGAAAAAAGCGTAGGGCGTATTGATCAAATTATTGGACCCGTGCTGGATATCACTTTTCCCCCGGGCAAGTTGCCTTATATTTATAATGCTTTGATAGTCAAGAGTCGAGACACTGCCGATAAGCAAATTAATGTGACTTGTGAGGTACAACAATTATTAGGAAATAATCGAGTTAGAGCTGTGGCTATGAGTGCTACAGAGGGGTTGATGAGAGGAATGGAAGTGATTGACACGGGAACTCCTCTCAGTGTTCCAGTCGGTGGAGCTACTCTCGGACGAATTTTTAACGTTCTTGGGGAGCCTATTGACAATTTGGGTCCTGTGGATACTAGTGCAACATTTCCTATTCATAGATCTGCGCCTGCCTTTATCGAGTTAGATACGAAATTATCTATCTTTGAAACAGGTATTAAGGTGGTCGATCTTTTAGCTCCCTATCGACGTGGAGGAAAAATCGGACTGTTTGGGGGGGCAGGAGTAGGTAAAACAGTACTCATCATGGAATTAATCAATAACATTGCTAAAGCTCATGGAGGCGTATCCGTATTTGGCGGAGTAGGGGAACGGACTCGTGAAGGAAATGATCTTTATATGGAAATGAAGGAATCCGGAGTAATTAATGAAAAAAATATTGAGGAATCAAAGGTAGCTCTAGTCTATGGCCAAATGAATGAACCGCCGGGAGCTCGTATGAGAGTTGGTTTAACTGCCCTAACTATGGCAGAATATTTCCGAGATGTTAATAAGCAAGACGTGCTTTTATTCATCGATAATATCTTTCGTTTTGTTCAAGCAGGATCGGAAGTATCCGCCTTATTAGGCAGAATGCCCTCCGCAGTGGGTTATCAACCTACCCTTAGTACAGAAATGGGTTCTTTGCAAGAAAGAATTACTTCTACCAAAAAGGGATCTATAACTTCGATCCAAGCAGTTTATGTACCTGCAGACGATTTGACCGACCCTGCTCCTGCCACAACATTTGCACATTTGGACGCTACTACCGTACTTTCCAGAGGATTAGCTTCCAAGGGTATTTATCCCGCAGTGGATCCTTTAGATTCAACCTCAACTATGTTACAGCCTCGGATTGTTGGCAACGAACATTATGAAACTGCGCAAAGAGTTAAGGAAACTTTACAACGTTACAAAGAACTTCAGGACATTATCGCAATTCTTGGATTGGATGAATTATCGGAGGAGGATCGTTTAACTGTAGCAAGAGCACGAAAAATCGAGCGGTTCTTATCACAACCGTTCTTTGTGGCAGAAGTTTTTACCGGTTCTCCAGGAAAGTATGTTGGTCTTGCAGAAACAATTAGGGGATTTCAACTAATCCTTTCCGGAGAATTAGACGGCCTACCCGAACAGGCTTTTTATTTAGTGGGGAACATCGATGAAGCTAGCACGAAAGCTATAAACTTAGAAGAGGAGAGCAAATTGAAGAAATGAAATTAAATCTTTATGTACTGACTCCTAAACGAATTATTTGGGATTGTGAAGTGAAAGAAATCATTTTATCTACTAATAGTGGCCAAATTGGTGTATTACCAAACCACGCCCCCATTAACACAGCTGTAGATATGGGTCCTTTGAGAATACGCCTCCTGAACGACCAATGGTTAACGGCGGTTCTGTGGAGTGGTTTTGCAAGAATAGTTAATAATGAGATCATCATTTTAGGAAATGATGCAGAACTGGGTAGTGACATTGATCCAGAAGAAGCTCAACAGGCACTTGAAATAGCCGAAGCTAACTTGAGTAAAGCTGAAGGTACGAAAGAATTGGTTGAAGCGAAGCTAGCTCTCAGACGAGCTAGGATACGAGTCGAGGCTGTCAATTGGATTCCCCCATCCAATTGAAGACAATCCAAAGATTTCGTTGATACAAAGAAAAAGGAAAGAAGGGTAGAAAAAGTTATTAGATAGCGAAGCGAAGTAAGTCCAATGCTATCTAGTAATTTTTCTACCTACCTACCTACTATTGGATTTGAACCAATGACTCCCGCCGTATGAAAGCAATACTCTAACCACTGAGTTAAGTAGGCAATTTATCACCACAAAAGAAGCCCCATTACTTCGATCGATTATAGATTGAATCCTTTTTATAAGCAATACCGCTCCGTTATTGGTATGTTTATGTTATATAGTAAACGGATCAAAGGGATATCCTCTGGCATTAGAGAATATTCATCTTGACAAGAAATTATCTATATGTTAAGATATCTCTGACAAGGGCTATAGCTCAGTTCGGTAGAGCAACTCGTTTACACGTGCGCCAATGCTTTTCAAGGGAACTTTTTATGCAATGAACATAATTGACCTTGTTGCAAAATCAATGTCTTACTTCATGGATTCGAAAGAATAGAAGAACAGTAGCCTGACAATGACAAACAGCTGGTTCAGTCCGATTCAGGTGCCAATTAAGGTGCTTACTCAAATAGAACTCCTATTGATTTGCTAGTTGATAAGGTAAATATCCAGCCCACTCAATGCTAGGCGTAATGAGGATAAGGGCCTCCAAAAAACTTCTTTTCGTTCTATGAACTTTAAGGTGTATGAAGTCTCATAGTAAACTCTTGCAGCGGAACGATAGAGACTCCATTTCACTTAGGTTGATTTAATTTAGGCCGGAGGCAGACCTAAGTCAAGGTAATCCTCCTTTGAAACACTTTGGTATTGTTCCTAGATAGATCATAAGACAAATAATCAATCAGAGCACAGGGAGCCATCTTATTATCTTTCCCTAAAGAAAAACTATGGCGAATTAACTGATCTTTACATTAGTTGATGAAAGAGCCCAATGCAGAAAAATGCATGTTGGGTCTTTGAAACAGTTCGAATCATTTCGATAATAATCTGTTTGATCTGTTTTACCGAGAAGGTCTACGGTTCGAATCCGTATAGCCCTAATATATACGTCTTTTTTCCATTTTAGGATGGATATCTTATGTTTCCTTTAGTATAGTTTTCTTTTCCTTATTTAGTACTTGTTTATAGACTCGACGGTCGATTGCGCCATAGAATAGAGATAAAAGCATTACCATAGGCTCATTCATCGAAACGCAAATCAGAGAGACAGGAAAAGAAAAAAGAATTTTGATCAAATCAATAGAAGGAAGGATCCCTTACCTGATTTGAATTTCATCCTCCTTTAAATAGGATATGCTCTAAGTCTTCCCATACTTTCCTATAATGACTGCAACGATTTTCTCCATTTTGCGAATTCCTATTTTATTTGAAGTATATTACTATCATATACATTATCTAAATCGATCCACTTTAAATAAAATAGAAAAAATCGAAAGAAAAAAAAAAAGAAAGAGTAAATAATAAAACAGGATATTCTGTTTCATAATTCTGAAATAGAGTTCTTTTTTTTAGTATTACTCCTCATTAGGATGTATATATTAATCATCCTATTTTAATATATATTAATCATCCTATTTTAATTAGGTTCTAATCCAATTAGTAGTAAGTATTTTCTTTTTTATTTAATAGTCTCTGACTATCATTAAATAAAGGGTAGAGCAATTCTTTTTTCTAGAGATTCTAGAGAAAGTGAGACAAAGTGAAGCGAAAGAGTTTTCTTTGTATAAGAATTAGGTCTATATCATATCTAAATAGAAGGGAAATCAAAAAGAAGGGAAGTGGGGATTACATTGGATGAATCCTTAAGGAAGACATATCACAAAAGAAATAAAGGCTAAAGTAAGCGCTCCTTGCCTTTGGTTTGAGCAAAACAGATTCTTGTTTCACCGAGGAAAAGAGAGAAGTTCTGGATAAATTGACAATGTCAACTTGAATTGACTAATTCAGTTCCGCCTATTCCACATTAATGGGAGTACATTTATGTTTCTGCTTCACGAATATGATATTTTTTGGACATTTCTAATAATAGCAAGCCTTATTCCTATTTTGGTATTTTGGATTTCAGGACTTTTAGCCCCGGTTAGTGAAGGACCAGAGAAGCTTTCTAGTTATGAATCGGGTATAGAACCCATGGGGGGGGCTTGGTTACAATTCCGAATACGCTATTACATGTTTGCGCTAGTTTTTGTTGTTTTTGATGTGGAAACAGTCTTTCTCTACCCTTGGGCAATGAGTTTCGACGTATTGGGTGTATCCGTTTTTATCGAAGCTTTCATTTTTGTGCTTATCCTAGTTGTTGGTTTAGTTTATGCATGGCGAAAAGGAGCCTTGGAATGGTCTTAACTGAATATTCAGAAAAAAAAAAAAAAGAAGGAAAAGATTCCATTGAGACAATTATGAGTTTGATTGAGTTTCCGTTACTCGACCAAACAAGTTCCAATTCCGTTATTTCAACTACACCAAACGATCTTTCAAATTGGTCAAGACTCTCAAGTTTATGGCCCCTTCTATATGGTACCAGTTGTTGTTTCATTGAATTTGCTTCATTAATAGGCTCACGATTCGACTTTGATCGTTATGGATTGGTACCAAGATCAAGTCCTAGACAAGCGGACCTAATTTTAACAGCTGGTACGGTAACAATGAAAATGGCTCCATCTTTAGTGCGATTATATGAGCAAATGCCTGAACCGAAATACGTCATTGCTATGGGAGCCTGTACTATTACAGGGGGCATGTTCAGTACAGATTCCTATAGTACTGTTCGAGGAGTTGATAAGTTAATTCCTGTGGACGTCTACCTGCCGGGTTGCCCGCCTAAACCAGAGGCTGTTATAGATGCCCTAACAAAACTTCGTAAGAAGATAGCGCGAGAAATAATTGAGGATCGAACTCTATGTCAAAGTCAAAAGAAAAATAGATCTTTTACTACCCGTCACAAACTTTATGTTCGGCGCAGTACTCACACTGGAACTTACGAACAAGAATTGCTCTATCAATCACCATCTACTTTAGATATATCTTCTGAAACTTTTTTCAAATCCAAAAGTTCAGTATCTTCCTACAAATTAGTGAATTAGGAGGGGTTCTTTTGTGCAGAAAAAGAAAGAAAAGAGCAGTACAATCTTTCAAACTTGCATTTGAAATGTGAAATATTTATACAAAGGGGGAGAGATCAAGACAATGCAGCAGGGTTGGTTATCTAATTGGCTAGTTAAACATGACGTGGTTCATAGGTCTTTGGGCTTCGATCATCGAGGAGTAGAGACTTTACAAATAAAAGCGGGGGATTGGGATTCCATTGCTGTCATTTTATATGTATATGGTTACAATTATTTACGTTCCCAATGTGCTTATGACGTAGCACCCGGTGGATCTTTAGCTAGCGTGTATCATCTTACGAGAATACAGTATGGTATAGATAACCCAGAAGAGGTATGCATAAAAGTCTTTGCCCAAAAGGATAATCCTAGAATCCCGTCTGTTTTCTGGGTTTGGAGAAGTGCCGATTTTCAAGAACGCGAATCTTATGATATGGTGGGAATTTCTTATGATAATCATCCACGTCTTAAACGTATCTTAATGCCTGAAAGTTGGATAGGCTGGCCCTTACGTAAGGACTATATAACCCCCAATTTCTATGAAATACAAGATGCTCATTGAGTGATAATAAATTCATGTTCACTTATACAACACAATTCCAGATTTTATTCAAGTCAAGGAATATTTTGACGTTCTGTTCCTAGACGAAACGAAATACTTAGAATATAATATTCTAATTAATTCCTATTATACAAAAAGGTCCAGATAGACTGAACAAAAAGGGCTTCATTTCTATTTTCCAATTTGGAAAATCACATATTTGTTTCCTTCGTATGAACAGAAAAATACAATGACTCAAAGAAGTTCCTACCACGAACTTTGTACCGCGCATATTACTTAGAACAACTGGGAAAGTAGGATAAGCAAGAATAAAAAAAAATATATTCTTCGGAATAGCGGTATACAAAATTAATAAGAAATGCAAAATGAAGAAAAGGGCACCTAATCTCACCTCTTTCTATACCATAAAGAACCAGAGATTTAAACCCTTTTTTTAAAAGAAAAAGAAGTGTTTAGAGATTTATCTACTTACTCTAGAGATTTATCTACTTACTCTAGACTAAAGACTAAGTAGATTTTTAATAAATATTTACCCCAATCCATCTCAAAATATTTGTATCAATATCTATTCAGTAGATCCTTTTTTTCTGTGCCAGGAACCAGATTTGAACTGGTGACACGAGGATTTTCAGTCCTCTGCTCTACCAACTGAGCTATCCTGACCCTTTCTTGTGCATCATCTTAGTAAAGTATTTGCATCTATGTCAATTAAAGGGACTAAAAAATCAATAAAGTATTCCATTCAAAATTAGGAAATGGGGAGGGGTAGTCCTATGCATTGTGGATGGCTTACTTAATAATACTTAAAAAAAACGAATTAATAATCGAGATTCCTTGCCGATACTCTACTCTAATAAATAAAAAAGAAATAAAAAAGAAATCATCTATTTAATGAATAGCATAAGATTCATTGAGTTCTTGTCGCACTCCTTTGTGAAAGAGTAGAATGAGAAAGCTAGTGAATCTTAAACCCATTGATAAAAGAAAAAAAGGATAACAACTATGGTTAGGGAATAAAAGAGGGTTTGGGGATAGAGGGACTTGAACCCTCACGACTTATAAAGTCGACGGATTTTCCTTTTACTAGAAATTTCATTGTTGTCAGTATTGACATGTAGAATGGGACTCTCTCTTTATCCTCGTCCGATTAATCCACTTTTAAAAATTAAAAGATCTCGAAAACAATGAATTGAAGGATTTGATTACTCAATATTTGATTGGAATAGATTCACAATAATTCTAAAAAAAAATTATGAATTTTCTATTTCATAATCATTCCTAATTTCATTCTAAAAATAAAATAAAGAACCTATATTATAATATGGGTTCTGTGATTAATCGTTATTACTTCGATTCGTTAGAACAGCTTCCATTGAGTCTCTGCACCTATCCTTTTCCTTTGGGTTCTAGTTTGAGAACCACTTGTTTTTCAAAAAAGGGATTTGGCTCAGGATTGCCCATTTTTCATTCCAGGGTTTCTCTGAATTTGGAAGTTACCACTTAGCAGGTTTCCATACCAAGGCTCAATACAATCAAGTCCGTAGCGTCTACCGATTTCGCCATATCCCCATTTTACTTTTCTTTGAAACCAGGATTCCTTGTATAATTTAATCCATCTCTTAGTTTTTTTTGAATCATTGAATTCATTATTCGACGTAGTCTAGCAACTCATCTCTATTTGAGACACCCCGCTCGCTTATTGCAATTCAGAATTGCATTGATTTTATCGTTGATATATTTGCAATTCAATCGGAATGAATATATCCAAAAGTTTTTCTCTCTCCCGCCTCCCTCCTTCCTTTTTTAGAGTATTCCAAATCATACTATAACGCTTGATATTCATTCTTTTTTTCTAAACTGAATTAGAAATTTCATTTGCTATGATTCTATCTTCTCCTTAGTGAACTATTTATCCTTAAATTATTAACAAATAAAAAACAAAATATCTCAAAAATGTATATAATGATCAAATGAAAATGCCAATCTCTTGGCATTTTCTCTTTATTATATTATTCATATATATTCTTCTTTTTCTTCTTTTCTATGTATTAGATTATTCCTCCGAGCCATATCAAATTGAAAATATCTGAAATCAAATTCAATATAGAATTTGGAATAGATTCTATTAAAAAAATCCATTTGCGAATTAGAGAAATAAAAAGAAAGTTCAATAAATTCTATAATCCTATTTAAGAATATCATTTAGTTAAGCATATCAAGCTAACTTTATCTTTATGAAATTCTAGTATTTTTTTTTTTCTATCTAAGTGGAACTTCCAATTTAGAACTAGTTAATAACTAAGATTAATAATTAAGATCTGACATTTTACAGATTCCCTATATATATTTTTATTTGTTACACTATTTCTGTTATGTAAGCCCACTTAGCTCAGAGGTTAGAGCATCGCATTTGTAATGCGAGGGTCATCGGTTCAAATCCGATAGTCGGCTTTTTTTTCTATCGATGTTCTATGAACAAGAATTTCTCTTTTTCTCCGAATAAAATGGGGAATCCAGGGTCTATTATGTCGTTTTACCTTACAATTTTGCTAGATACAAAGCATAAAAATAAATAATATATATACAAAAAATCCAGATGTTGATGAAATTCCATTTTTTGTGTTACTCCATTTTTTGTGTTACTTTAGTAGATTTTACTCTGTTTATCCTTTAGTTTAATTCTGTTTGAATTTCGCTGTATTCTGTAATGTAAATAGAACGAAATTTATTGTGTAAAATGAAATTTCAATAAAATAAAAAAGGAGTCTTCATGTCCCGTTATCGAGGGCCTCGTTTAAAAAAAATACGCCGTCTGGGAGCTTTACCAGGACTCACTAGAAAAACGCCTAAATCCGGAAGTAATCAGAAAAAGAAATTCCATTCTGGGAAAAAAGAGCAATATCGTATTCGTCTTCAAGAAAAACAGAAATTGCGTTTTCATTATGGTCTGACAGAACGACAATTACTTAGATATGTACATATCGCTGGAAAAGCAAAAAGATCCACAGGTCAGGTTTTACTACAATTACTTGAAATGCGTTTGGATAATATCCTTTTTCGATTGGGTATGGCTTCAACCATTCCTGGGGCCCGACAATTAGTTAACCATAGACATATTTTAGTTAATGGTCGTATAGTTGATATACCAAGCTTTCGTTGCAAACCCCGAGATATTATTACTACGAAGGATAACCAACGATCAAAACGTTTGGTTCAAAATTATATTGCTTCATCCGATCCGGGCAAATTACCAAAGCATTTGACGGTTGACACATTGCAATATAAAGGACTAGTAAAAAAAATTCTAGATAGGAAGTGGGTCGGTCTCAAAATAAATGAGTTGTTAGTTGTAGAATATTATTCTCGCCAGACTTGAACTTAACGAAAAAAGGAAAGGTTCATAGAATTTTTTTCCCCTTCCCCTTTCCCCGAACTAAATCGACCTAAGGCTCTTAATTCGTATTTTCCCGTTCACCTAGCAGAAATAGATTAACCCTAGGATACTTTTTTCTTTTTTGTTATTTCCTCGATGTGTATTTTACATACCACAGTAATTTGCTATAGAGAATTTCTATTAATTAAAGGTATTATTGTTGGAATAAATTGTTATTTAATTTGATACATTGTGATCGCTAACATTGATGAATTAAGAGAAACGGAAAGAGAGGGATTCGAACCCTCGGTAAACAAAAGTCTACATAGCAGTTCCAATGCTACGCCTTGAACCGCTCGGCCATCTCTCCTACATAATCTTATTATGGAAAATAAACTGAGTGAATAGCGAGTTTTCGTATTCCTGCAGTACAGGTACAGCCACAACGGCTCGGGAATTCCATGGCTCTATTGGATTGGATGGAAAAATTCCTTTTCATCTAAGTGGAAGGATCCTGTATTTTTTTACTAGGAATTCTGCTCCCTCGAAAAGTTTTTCTTTGGGGAAAACCAAAATAAAAAGAGAATGGAAGAATTCTTCTTATTCCATAAGAAAATAAAGGAACCCTAGAATTCCATTTGCATAAGGTACATTACGCCATACAATCTAAATATAAAAGGGGTATGGGGCAATTAATGACTTTGAAAACGCGAAATAGCTGATGAGGGAAGTTGTTGTTGAGAAATAGGAAAGTGGAATGAAATCCAGTCTTAGTCAAATATTTCATATCTCTTCTCTTCTTGTCCAAACAGAAGGAAAAGGAGACAATTTGAGCTGAGCGGAAAATCCATATCTCTCTTATCCATTTAGAGCATATGGATCGATTTATAAGAATCGAATGTTTTGTTTTTATGTTATTTTGTGATAGAATGAAAAGAATTCTATATAGAATGGGTTGGGAATTATGCCTAGATCCCGTATAAATGGAAATTTCATTGATAAGACCTCCTCGATTGTAGCCAATATTTTATTGCAAATAATTCCGACAACCTCCGGGGAAAAAAGGGCATTTACTTATTATAGAGATGGTGCGATTTGACTCTTTTTTTTTTTAGCCCTACCTATATCTCATTCTTACGAGAAAGAGAGAGGGTTCGCATAGAGAGAACAAAATTAGTAAAGGAAACCCGCGCTTGGGGAAGGTGAGGTGAACTAACAATTCCTTCTGTCGTGTATCCTCGATTGATGTGGCCTCAGATGCTTCAATTGTAGATTTGAGTATTGAGCGAAAGGTTACACCTACAGGATAGGTTCTGTATTACAGGGCAATCCGACTCTACTAGTACCAATAGGCAGCATAGGGGAGAAAAGCACTACACCACGAAATAGGAATCAACAAGAGAAAAACTTTGTTAGAAATTAGCCCTTTCCTGATTGGTATCAGGGTTGGGAAGAATGGTTGGGATAACAAACAACCATCAGGTTTGTACTTTGGATACCCTTATAACCATCAAAGGTCGTTGAAGTGGCTAATTCCTCTAAATAGGAGGCGTTGAGAACAAAGAAATTCTTGGAGCTATCGTTTTCCTCTAGCATTAATATAATTCATTGGTGTTAAGAAAAACCTCTTGGGGGAAGGTTGGCTAGAGATTTCTTGGAAAAATACCAGCCCCCTTCGGTCCATAATGAGATGGGACTAATTCGATTTTTATTCTATAGATTTTTCGCTTAGTACTATGTATAGAAGGGAGAAGCCGTATGAGATGAAAACCTCATGTACGGTTTTGGAACGGAGATTTTTTGAATAGAATGAACGACCGTAACGGATGTTGGCTCAATCCGAAGGAAATTATGCGGAAGCTTTGCAGAATTATTATGAAGCTACGCGACTAGAAATTGATCCCTATGATCGAAGTTATATACTATATAACATAGGCCTTATACACACAAGCAATGGAGAGCATACAAAGGCTTTGGAATATTATTTCCGGGCGCTAGAACGAAACCCCTTCTTACCGCAAGCTTTTAATAATATGGCCGTGATCTGTCATTACGTGCGACTATCTCCACTATAGAAAGAAGAAAAAAAAGAAAGGAGGAAATTTTCTAGTGAATACTAGAAAAGAGGGCTTTCTACATAGGGATCGTCAAAACAACGATTTTACCCTATCAGCTGTAGGAAGGAAGGACACTTCACGAGAATCAAAATAGGAAGAAAGTAGAGCCTATACTACTATTCTATGGATAAAGCTGAAATTGATAGAGAAAACACCGTAAAGATCAATTAGTGAGCGACTGGGTCGATACAACTAAAAAAAACTGCTTCATTATACCACGATATGGGACAAAATTTAGGAATCCGCTTATGTAATAAAGCCGATCCACTAAGGGATTAAGCAGCGGTGTAGTATCAGATCCCAAAGATAGTAAGTTCTTTTTTCTTTCTTATGGAAAAAGGTCTTTTTCCAGGATTCTATAGAAATTTCATATATGAAAGAAACGAAACCGAGATAGTTACCTTTCAGAAAATTCGAACGAAGGATATAGGTCTATCTATGCTTCATTCTTCTGAAGGTGGGAGAAAAGATCAAACTGATTATTGATCAAAATTAGGGTTTGAAACTTAGGTAATTAACTTCTTCTGCTTAACCCAAGAAGAAATTGGATTGATTTTTGAGAAATCGAATTCAGTTAAGATAGGGGAAATTAAGATAGCAATTTCTGAGCCGTATGAGGTAGGAAACTCTCAAGTACGGTTCTAGGGAAAGGAACTGCCTATTCCAACCGAGGAGAACAGGCCATTCTACAGGGCGATTCGGAAATTGCGGAAGCTTGGTTTGATCAAGCTGCTGAGTATTGGAAACAAGCTATAGCGCTTACTCCAGGAAATTATATTGAAGCACAGAACTGGTTAAAGATTACGAAGCGCTTTGAATTTGAATAAGACCACTCTCCATTTTCATAAAAAGGGTGGTTTGGTTGAAAATCAAATCAAGAATTTCATTATATCCCTTTCTTCTACCTTCAATTTTATATCATATTTCATAAGGATAAACAATAGGGATAGGCTCTGGAACAGAAGTAATAAAGTACATAAAAATCGGCAATCTAAATATTCCTACCTAATATATCAGGACGGTCTTATTAATAATTCTAATGAGTTATCTTGGAATTTTGAATCGAATCAAAAAATCTATATTATGCTCACTCAAGGAAAGTAGATGTAGATAGGGGCTTATACCCTCAGAAAAAAAATACACCAGCTTCTTAAATTAAAACGTAAAAAAAGATTTTTTTGTTATGTCGGGAAATAATTTTCCAGAATAACCAATGTCCGTTAGGCACCTAATCCTTATGTCATAATAGATCCGAACACTTGCCTCGGATTGACTTCAATATATAATTGCTCCAGTGAATAACTAAAAAAAAAAAATAGAAGGACGGTAGATAGTAAAGAAAAGGACTAATCATAATATCTATCTTTAAAAGATTCAATAAAAAGACAGTTGGCGGGTCTCTTTGTATGTCTTGTCCGGAAAGAGGAGGACTTAATGATTATTCGTTCGTCGGAACCAGAAGTTAAAATTGCTGTGGATAGGGATCCTATAAAAACATCTTTTGAGGAATGGGCCAGACCCGGGCATTTCTCAAGAACAATAGCTAAGGGCCCCGATACTACCACTTGGATCTGGAACCTACATGCTGATGCTCACGATTTCGATAGTCATACCGGTGATTTGGAGGAGATCTCCCGAAAAGTCTTTAGTGCTCATTTCGGCCAACTCTCCATTATCTTTCTTTGGTTGAGTGGCATGTACTTCCACGGTGCCCGTTTTTCCAATTATGAAGCATGGCTAAGCGATCCTACTCACATTGGACCCAGTGCTCAGGTAGTTTGGCCAATAGTAGGACAAGAAATTTTGAATGGTGATGTAGGCGGGGGTTTCCGAGGAATCCAAATAACCTCTGGTTTTTTTCAGATTTGGCGAGCATCCGGAATAACTAGTGAATTACAACTCTATTGTACCGCAATTGGTGCATTGATTTTTGCATCGTTAATGCTTTTTGCCGGTTGGTTCCATTATCACAAAGCCGCTCCCAAATTGGCCTGGTTCCAAGATGTAGAATCCATGTTGAATCACCACTTAGCGGGATTATTAGGACTTGGGTCTCTTTCTTGGGCGGGACACCAAATCCATGTATCTTTACCGATTAACCAATTTCTCGACGCTGGGGTTGATCCTAAAGAGATACCACTTCCTCATGAATTTATCTTGAATCGCGACCTTTTGGCTCAACTTTATCCTAGTTTTGCCGAAGGAGCAACCCCTTTTTTCACCTTGAATTGGTCCAAATATGCGGAATTTCTTAGTTTTCGCGGAGGACTAGATCCAATAACCGGTGGTCTATGGTTGAGCGATATTGCACACCATCATTTAGCTATTGCTATTCTTTTCCTGATCGCTGGTCATATGTATAGGACCAATTGGGGTATTGGTCATGGACTTAAAGATATTTTGGAGGCTCATAAGGGCCCATTTACAGGACAAGGCCATAAAGGTCTCTATGAAATCCTAACAACGTCATGGCATGCTCAATTATCTCTTAACCTAGCTATGCTAGGCTCTACAACTATTGTTGTAGCTCATCATATGTACTCTATGCCCCCCTATCCATACCTAGCTACTGACTACGGTACACAACTTTCCTTGTTCACACACCACATGTGGATTGGCGGATTTCTAATAGTTGGTGCTGCTGCACATGCAGCCATTTTTATGGTAAGAGACTATGATCCAACTACTCGATACAACGATCTATTAGATCGCGTCCTTAGACACCGCGATGCAATCATATCCCACCTTAACTGGGTATGTATATTTCTGGGTTTTCACAGTTTTGGCTTGTACATTCATAATGATACCATGAGTGCTTTAGGCCGTCCCCAAGATATGTTTTCGGATACCGCCATACAATTACAACCCATCTTTGCTCAATGGATACAAAATATCCATGCTGGCGCGCCTGGCGTAACAGCTCCTGGTGCAACAACAAGTACCAGCTTAACGTGGGGAGGCGGCGAGTTAGTAGCTATAGGCGGCAAAGTAGCTTTGTTACCTATTCCATTAGGAACCGCAGATTTTTTAGTCCATCACATTCACGCATTTACCATCCATGTGACTGTATTAATACTTTTGAAAGGTGTTTTATTTGCTCGCAGTTCCCGTCTGATACCTGATAAAGCAAATCTTGGCTTTCGCTTCCCTTGCGACGGACCTGGGCGAGGGGGAACATGTCAAGTATCCGCCTGGGATCATGTTTTCTTAGGTCTATTCTGGATGTACAATTCTATTTCGGTAGTCATTTTCCATTTCAGTTGGAAAATGCAGTCGGATGTTTGGGGTACTATAAGTGATCAAGGGATAGTAACTCATATCACAGGGGGAAACTTTGCGCAGAGTTCCATTACGATTAATGGTTGGCTTCGAGATTTCTTGTGGGCACAGGCATCCCAAGTAATTCAGTCTTATGGTTCTTCATTATCTGCATATGGTCTTTTTTTCTTAGGCGCTCATTTTGTCTGGGCTTTCAGTTTAATGTTTTTATTCAGCGGCCGTGGTTATTGGCAAGAACTCATTGAATCTATCGTTTGGGCTCATAACAAATTAAAAGTTGCTCCTGCTACTCAGCCTAGAGCCTTGAGCATTATACAAGGACGTGCTGTAGGAGTAACCCATTACCTTCTGGGTGGAATTGCCACAACATGGGCATTCTTCTTAGCGAGAATTATTGCAGTAGGATAGTGGCTAGGAGGATTTGAAAGGCATTATGGAATTAAGATTTCCCAGGTTTAGCCAAGGCTTAGCTCAGGACCCCACTACTCGTCGTATTTGGTTTGGTATTGCTACCGCACATGATTTCGAAAGTCATGATGATATTACTGAGGAACGTCTTTATCAGAACATTTTTGCTTCTCACTTTGGGCAGTTAGCAATAATCTTTCTATGGACGTCCGGAAATCTGTTTCATGTAGCTTGGCAAGGAAATTTTGAATCATGGATACAGGATCCTTTACACGTAAGACCTATTGCTCATGCCATTTGGGATCCTCATTTTGGGCAACCCGCTGTGGAAGCCTTTACTCGAGGAGGTGCTGCCGGTCCAGTGAATATCGCTTATTCTGGGGTTTATCAGTGGTGGTATACAATTGGATTGCGCACCAATGAAGATCTTTATACTGGAGCTCTTTTTCTATTATTTCTTTCTACGCTATCCTTAATAGGGGGTTGGTTACATCTACAACCCAAATGGAAGCCAAGCCTTTCGTGGTTCAAAAACGCCGAATCTCGTCTGAATCATCATTTGTCAGGACTTTTCGGAGTAAGTTCTTTGGCTTGGACAGGACATTTAGTTCATGTTGCTATTCCCGGATCCAGGGGGGAGTACGTTCGATGGAATAATTTCTTAGATGTATTACCCTATCCCCAGGGGTTGGGTCCCCTTCTGACGGGTCAGTGGAATCTTTATGCCCAAAATCCTGATTCGAGTAATCATTTATTTGGTACCACTCAAGGAGCGGGAACTGCCATTCTGACCCTTCTTGGGGGATTCCATCCACAAACACAAAGTTTGTGGCTGACCGATATTGCTCATCATCATTTAGCTATTGCATTTATTTTTCTCATTGCCGGTCATATGTATCGAACTAACTTCGGAATTGGGCACAGTATCAAAGATCTTTTAGAAGCACATACTCCTCCGGGGGGTCGATTAGGACGTGGGCATAAAGGCCTTTATGATACAATCAATAATTCGATTCATTTTCAATTAGGCCTTGCTCTAGCTTCCTTAGGGGTTATTACTTCCTTAGTAGCTCAACATATGTACTCTTTACCTGCTTATGCATTCATAGCACAAGACTTTACTACTCAAGCTGCTTTATATACTCATCACCAATACATTGCAGGGTTCATCATGACAGGGGCTTTTGCTCATGGAGCTATTTTTTTCATTAGGGATTACAATCCGGAACAGAATGAAGATAATGTATTGGCAAGAATGTTAGACCATAAGGAAGCTATCATATCTCATTTAAGTTGGGCTAGCCTCTTCCTAGGATTCCATACCTTGGGCCTTTATGTTCATAACGACGTTATGCTTGCTTTTGGTACTCCAGAAAAGCAAATCTTGATTGAACCTATATTTGCCCAATGGATACAATCTGCTCATGGTAAGACGACATATGGGTTCGATATACTCTTATCTTCAACGAATGGCCCCGCTTTCAATGCAGGTCGAAACATATGGTTGCCCGGATGGTTGAATGCTGTTAATGAGAATAGTAATTCGCTTTTCTTAACAATAGGACCTGGGGATTTCTTGGTTCATCATGCTATTGCTCTAGGTTTGCATACAACTACATTGATTTTAGTAAAGGGTGCTTTAGATGCACGCGGTTCCAAATTAATGCCGGATAAAAAGGATTTCGGGTATAGTTTTCCTTGCGACGGCCCAGGGCGCGGCGGTACTTGTGATATTTCTGCTTGGGACGCGTTTTATTTGGCAGTTTTCTGGATGTTAAATACCATTGGATGGGTTACTTTTTATTGGCATTGGAAACACATTACATTATGGCAGGGCAACGTTTCACAATTTAATGAATCCTCCACTTATTTGATGGGATGGTTAAGAGATTACCTATGGTTAAACTCTTCACAACTTATTAATGGATATAATCCTTTTGGGATGAATAGTTTATCAGTATGGGCTTGGATGTTCTTATTTGGACATCTTGTTTGGGCTACAGGATTTATGTTCTTAATTTCCTGGCGTGGATATTGGCAGGAATTAATTGAGACTTTAGCATGGGCTCATGAACGGACACCTTTGGCTAATTTAATTCGCTGGAGAGATAAGCCCGTGGCTCTTTCCATTGTGCAAGCAAGATTGGTCGGATTAGCCCACTTTTCCGTGGGTTATATATTCACTTATGCAGCTTTCTTGATTGCCTCAACATCAGGCAAGTTTGGTTAATTTAGTTATTTTTTTTTTGTACTGTATCAGAACCCAGTTCATTACTCTTGATGGAGAGGGAGGATCCGCCTTTTTAGATTTTTGCTATTTATTTTTTCTATCTAGGATTAGAACCATATACTTGGTAATAATAGGAACGGCACATTATGGCAAAAAAAAGTTTGATTCAGAGGGAGAAGAAGCGGCAGAAATTAGAACAAAAATATCATTTGATTCGTCGATCCTCAAAAAAAAAGATAAGAAGCAAAGTTTCCCCTTTGAGTTTGAGCGAAAAAACAAAAATGCAAGAAAAATTGCAATCCCTACCACGTAATAGTGCACCTACACGCCTTCATCGACGTTGTTTTTTAACCGGAAGACCTAGAGCTAACTATCGAGACTTTGGGCTATCCGGACACATACTTCGAGAAATGGTTTATGCATGTTTGTTACCGGGTGCAACAAGATCCAGTTGGTAAGGATAAAATACCCTTTCTTTCATATTTGTATGGTTTTCTCGAATTGATGATCGTAGAAGAGCCCTCTTTACCATTCTGTATAAATGGACTATTCTATTTGTATAGATATGGTAGAGGGGCCTATCCAACCCACTAGTTTCCCGCTAAGAAGGTGGAGCAGTTTGGTAGCTCACAAAGCTCATAACCTTGGGGTTACGGGTTCGATACTGACTACCTGCTCCATATTCCTTCTTTATGATATATGTATCATCCATTTGTATATGGTATATGGATTTGTTTTTCTTTCCTAAAAGAGTTTCGGTCTAACAGTTTTTTATTATTTCTCTGAAATATAAAAAGAAAGAATAAAATAAGAAAGAGAAGCGTCCATTGTCTAATGGATAGGACAGAGGTCTTCTAAACCTTTGGTATAGGTTCAAATCCTATTGGACGCAATCTTTTTTCTATCTATTCTTTAAATAACTATACTAAAAACGAAAAAAAATTTTGCATGATTCAAATGAAAAATCTTTGATTCCTCTTCTACTAACACGAGTTATACTAATAAGAGTAGACATGCTATATTTATGTTTGTTCCTGAAGGGAAAACCGTTCAAGCTGTTCCTGAATAGCTTCCTTCAAAAGGGTTTCTGCTTGCTCGGTGAATGTCTTACTAGAAGATATAATTTCTTGGAATTGAGGTTTAGTATCTTTTAGGTGTTTACGTAACTCATCCAGAAATTTCTTTACCTGTTCAATTTCTAACGAATCAAGATATCCTCTCGTTCCGGTATAAATAGTAGCTACCTGCTCTTCCACTGGGAGAGGGTTTGATTGGGATTGTTTAAGCAATTCCCGTAATCGTCGACCCCTTGCCAATTGATTCTGACTTGTTTTATCCAGAGCGGAGGCGAATTGTGCAAAGGCTTGTAATTCTGCGAATTGAGCTAGTTCCAATTTTGATTTGCCAGCTACTTGTTTCATGGCTTTAATTTGAGCTGCGGATCCTACTCTGGAAACTGAAATACCCACATTAATAGCAGGTCGAATTCCGGCATTGAATAGATCCGCGGATAAGAATATTTGTCCATCTGTAATTGAAATTACATTAGTAGGAATATAGGCGGAAACGTCTCCAGATTGAGTCTCCACTATTGGTAAAGCGGTCATACTCCCTTCGCCTAAAAGAGAATTAATTTAGCGGCTCTTTCTAAAAGGCGTGAATGCAAATAAAAAACATCCCCTGGATAAGCTTCGCGGCCGGGAGGTCTTCTTAATAGAAGGGACATTTGGCGATAAGCTTGTGCCTGTTTGGAGAGATCATCATAAATTATTAAGGTATGCCGTTCGCGGTACATAAAATACTCAGCCAGGGCTGCTCCCGTATAAGGAGCGAGATATTGTAATGTAGCGGGTGAATCCGCCATTTCAGCTACTACAATAGTGTATTCCATGGCCCCCTCTTCGTGGAAAGTAGTTACTACTTGAGCCACGGAGGATGCTCTTTGACCGATAGCTACATAAACACATATTACATCTTGACCTTTTTGATTGAGAATTGTATCTGTGGCTACTGCTGTTTTGCCAGTCTGTCTGTCCCCAATAATTAACTCTCGCTGACCGCGCCCTATGGGGATCATCGAATCGATAGCAATAAGCCCTGTTTGAAGGGGTTCATATACGGAACGCCTAGAAATTATACCCGGAGCAGGAGATTCAATTAAGCGAGATTCTGAAGCGACAATTTCGCCTCTCCCATCAATAGGTTTAGCGAGAGCATTTATAACACGACCCAAGTAAGCCTCGCTCACGGGTATCTGAGCAATTCTTCCTGTTGCTTTTACAAAACTTCCCTCTTGTATCATCAACCCATCGCCCATTAATACAATCCCAACATTTTTAGATTCCAAATTCAGAGCAATACCTCTCGTCCCTTCTGCAAATTCGACTAATTCACCTGACATTATTTCACCAAGACCTATAATACGAGCAATCCCATCCCCCACTTGCACTACGCGACCGATATTCTCAATCCCTACTTTCCTATTATATTGTTCAATACGTTCGCGGAGAATTTTATTAATTTCGTCGACTCGAAGGGTTGCCATTAGTGTTTCTTTAATTTTTTTTTTTTTGGAAGCAAGGGAAAAATAATGCCTAAATTCTAAACAAAAGTAGAAGTTCAAAACCTAATAAATTGAATTATCTCTTCCATTCTATGGCCCCGAGAATGCCAATATTAGCACGAATCGTACGGAAATGTAACTCGGTATTCAAACAACTATTCAGAGTTCCTAGAGCTCCTTGTACAGCTTGTTGGAAAACCCGTTGTCGGACCTGATTCATCGCCCTTTGTTTTTCAAAATAAAGGGTTTCGTTTTTAGACTTTTCTAATTGTTCCAAACTAATAGAAGTAGCATTAATCAAATTTTCTTTTTCTCGTTCTATTTCAGAGTATCCATTCATTCGATACTCATCTGCTTCCAGTTCGACTTTCTGTAATCGAATACGAGCTTTTTCGAGTTGTTCAAGGGTCCCTTTACGCAATTCTTCCGAATTTCGAATAGTACTTAAAATCCTCTGTTTTCGATTATCTAATAAATCTTTTAATGAAAGTAGATTATCTTGCTATTAAGTTTACAATTTTTATGATCTCTTCCCGAACCAAACATGAATCTTTCGATTCATTTGGCTCTCCCGCTCCTTTTTTTCTTTTTTGTTATGTATTATGGCTATTTCCATATCTTTTTTTTATGTAATGAGCCTATCCTCTATCCTCTCTTTTCTGTTTGTATTTCTATATACCCAAACTTATATAAGACTAGATGAATATTAAGAGGACTCTTCCAACTAGATAAAAATCTATCATGGTCAGCAAAGTTGTTTCTTTATTTGTGTTTGCTCTGTTAGTTAATAATTTCAATTTCATTAAGAAAAACTAACTAAATAAATGGAAAATAAAAATTGATAGAATTCCTTTTATTTTTTCTTCAAATCCAAAAAATTTCTCTTTTTTTTATACATAGGTCGTCGATTTGGCATTGGAAAAAGGGCTGCGTGCCCTTCTAGTAAATAGTTCAAACTATTTTATCGATATGAGTGTTCTATATCAGATAAATTCTACACTAGCTATTTCCCGTTTAAAGCATTTCGAGACTAATACTAATGTAGTTGTAGAAAGAGTACCCCTTTTTGCCCGGACTTCAAGCAGTTTAGCTTTAACCGTGTTAATGGTCTCACATTATTGGTCTATAGAGAATCAAAGTAAATTTACCAATGAATCGCGAAATGCTATGGTTCTTCCATATGATTTCTGAAGTTATTCAGAAGTAATTCGTCGAGATCGTGCACCTTTTCTTATTTATCAAAAAAAATACTAAAAATATTCTAAAGTGCAGCCGGATAGATCCAATCTATTCTTGAAATAGACAACTCGCACACACTCCCTTTCCAAAAAAAATCAATACACCAACCACTACAGTTAGATTTATTAGATTTGTTGCTAAATATCGGTATTAAGCCCGAAACTCCCAGCGAATGGCCAGTGAGCTAAAAAAACAAAAGAATGGGTTACATTTTTCATATGCTCTCCTCTTATAGATAGGACGAACAAAGAAGAAAGTTTTTCGATTACTTACTTCGCTCGTCCTTTTTTGATCGGTTTTTTTTAATGCAAATAGATTCAATCTAATAATTTCTTTTAGATTAAGTCTTAGGTCTCGTTTGACCTGTGAAAGATCTCCTTTGTTGAAATGTTCCCAAAATTCCTAAAATAAAAGGAAAAATACTTTCCACTGTCCTAAACTAAGGACGGGAAGGAAGAGGGCGAGCATATCCTCTAAATTGATCATGCTCAAATCAGCCCTTCTTGGGGTTCCTAGGGTATTGTCTGTCCCGATAAATACAAAATTTCCGGAATAATATAAAAAAGAAATAATATAATAAATAGGAGTAAAGTAAAGTATTGATATACTTAGAATTACATAAGCAAATGCCAATGTACTAAAAAAAGAAAAAAGTATCTAATCTAAAGGACTCATTTTCTTTTTTAGGATTAAACAAAAGGGTTCGCAAATAAAAGCGCTAGTGCCACAACCAGTCCATAAATTGTTTAAAGCTTCCATAAAAGCTAGACTAAGCAATAAAGTACCTCTTATTTTACCTTCTGCTTCTGGCTGTCTCGCAATACCTTCTACAGCTTGTCCTGCAGCAGTACCTTGACCAACTCCGGGCCCAATAGAAGCAAGCCCTACGGCCAATCCAGCAGCAATAACGGAAGCAGCAGCAATTAGTGGATTCATGATGAGTTCCTCGTGTCAAAAAAAAAGAAATGGTTAAGGATACAATCAACCAAGAAATTATTACTTCCAACTTCTAAGCTCTATCGGGTAGAAAGTAACTAATAAGTACAAATAAATGATAATCGAAATCGTTCGAATTACTTCGAGATCTCGTTTTAGTTTCTAATCATTAGAGGTTTGTGTAAATCCATATGATTCTCATTATTCTATTTCTCTTTCTTTTCAACCAATCACTCTTTTATTCCATCCTTTTTTTTACTCTTCGATATCTTTGAGTTCCCATTTTTTTCCCCTTCATCTAACATAATAAAAGACGAAATACAGGAAGAACCCCTATTGAAATCGAACTAATCCAAATCCAATAGGAATCAAATCAAGATATACAATTGATAACAATATGCTGCATAGAACTAGATATGGAATCCAGTTCCATATAGAAGGGAATTCTATATATCGGATTAGATAATGAATCTAACTTAGGAATAAAAAAATCCCATATACATTTGTTTCTTCTATTTTGTTTGCCTATTTTCTCATTTTCTATTGAATCCGATTCTAAAATCATTCTTTAGAAAGCCACACAAAAGATGACTGTCTTATAGGCATTAAAGATATAGATCTAACCTGACTTGGCCCCCTGAATGCATATATACTTTACCTCTTCCATAATATAGTCTATTCTCTCTCCTACAACTCTAGGTTGTATATTCATACGCCTTTCGAACTATTTAGTTTTCCAACTAAGAGGATTATCCGGAATCATGCATGAATTGGGCTAAGCTAAAAAAAGAAAGACTATTTCAAAAACTAGTTAATTCAATGATGACCTTCCATGGATTCACCTATATAGGCTGCGGCTAACGTTGCAAAAATAAGAGCTTGAATACCGCTTGTAAATAATCCAAGAAACATGACCGGTATAGGGACTACTAAGGGGACTAAAGAAACAAGAACAACAACGACTAATTCATCCGCCAATATATTTCCGAAAAGTCGAAAACTAAGTGATAATGGTTTTGTGAAATCTTCTAGGATGGTTAATAGGTAAAGGATTGGGGTTGGTTTAATATATTTTTCGAAATTAACTCAATCCTTTTTTGCTAAGACCCGCATAAAAATATGCCGCTGATGTTAGTAAAGCTAAAGCAACAGTAGTATTTATATCATTCGTGGGCGCTGCTAATTCCCCATGGGGTAACTCTATAATTTTCCAAGGTAAAAGAGCACCTGACCAATTCGAAACAAAAATAAAAAGGAACATAGTTCCAATAAAGGGAACCCAGGGACCATATTCTTCTCCAATCTGAGTTTTGCTCAAGTCTCGAATAAACTCAAGGACATATTCGAAGAAATTCTGACCATCGGTCGGGATGGTTTGTGGATTCCGAACAGCTATGATAACTGAACCTAGCAAAATAGTAATTACGACCCCAAGAAGTGATGAGTACTTGGGCATGAATTTGGAAACCTCCTATTTGCCAATAGAAGTGTTGCCCCTACTTCTACACCCGATATATCATATAACCCCTTGAGTGTTTTAATGGAACATGGTGTAATATTCATATTGTCCTCTGATAAAAATTGAACTTCAAAAAAGGAATTCTTTTGATTCAAGCATCTCTTTCTCAACTCAGCAACTTGAAGTATTAATCTTATATTTAATATACCAAGAAATCACATCAGATCATAATATATATCAATACCCTCTAATATATATATCAATATTTCCCTTCTTTTATCTATGCAAAACAAAAAAGAATAGTAATTAATCCTATAAATCTACGCAGTTGCTCAAGAATTCACTATTCTTCTTAATCAACGATTTCTTATATAGAGAGAACGGCCCTCAGAAATTGCAAATACTAATTTGTTAAGAATAATCGAATTGAAGTCATAGTGTCATCGTTGGCAGGAATCGATATATTCGCAAGATCTGGGTCACAATTTGTATCGACTAAAGAAATAGTAGGAATCCCCAAAATGGCACATTCCTGAAGAGCTATATACTCTTTTTTGCTGATCAAGGACGATCACAATGTCAGGCAACCTCGTCATATATTTGATCCCGCCGAGATATCTTTGCAAGGTAGATAATTTTCTCTTTAAGATTGCCGCATCTCTTTTTGGGAGATGGTGGAATTTTCCCATTTTTTCTTCTGCTCTTAAGTCTCTAAATTGAGAAAGTCTAGTTTTGGTAATCGACCAATTCGTTAACATACCGCTGAACCACTTTTTATTAACATAATGACAACGAGACCTTATTGCAGCTGATGCTACTAAATCCGCTGCTCTTTTTTTTGGTACCAACAATTAAGAAGCTTTTTCCCTGACTTGCTGCATCAAAAACTAAATCACAAGCTTCTGATAAAAAAACGAGCTGTTCTAGCAAGATTTGTAATATGAGTACCTTTACGCTTTGCCGAGATGTAAGGGGCCATTTTGGGATTCCATTTCTTAATACCATGACCAAAATGAAACTCCCGCTTCTATCATCTCTTTCAAATTGATGTTCCAATATCTTCTTGTCATTTTTTCCACACTTCCTTTTTTTTTCTTTTTTCGTGTTACCATTACGGAATTCATTTCTTTTTGAAGATAAGAAAGAGCCGAAATAGCTTGAAATAAATAATAATTGTTCCAATGGAACCTTCTTGACCATTGATACACGGTATAAACATAGCCTTAATGAATTAACTGACTTCTTTTACTTATTAAAATACAATTTAAATTTAAGTACAAAATCGAAAATCAGACCTGTTAGCATTCTAAGGTCAAAAGTATAGTTTAAATTAAAGTAAAAAAAATTGCTTTATGTATACTTAAATCGTATAAATAGGGGTAAACGGGGTCTCTGATGTTTCATAGAAATTGTTTGTTACGTCAGAATCAGAAGAAACTAATTCTGTATGGAGAAACAAAATATCTCTCATTTCCGACGCGAATAGATTTTTTTTTTGAATTTCTAAATAAAGGTTCTTGTCTTGTGGGGAACGATGCACAAATTTTGGAATCCGGTACCAACAGGTATAATCCCCCCCAGAACTACGTTTTCTTTCAGACCTTTCAACCAATCAATACGACCTCGTAGGGCAGCTTTTGCTAAAACTCGAGCAGTTTCTTGAAAACTTGCTTCAGATATGAAACTTTGGGTATTCAGGGAAGCCCTTGTTATTCCCAATAAGATTGCCCGATAATAGATCGATTCATCTAAAGCCCGCCCTGCTCGTTCCGCTCGCAATAGTCCTATTAATTCCCCAGGTAAAAAAACATTAGACATTCCATCTTCGGAAACCCTTACTTTTGATGTTACTTGGCGTATAATAATCTCTATATGTCTATTATGGATCTGTACCCCTTGGGATCGATAAACCTTTGGATCTTATTAACCAAAGAGATACGACTTTGGGCTATGGTTAGCTCAGCTCCAATCAAGAATCCCCAGGGAACCCCAAGAATTCTTGGTATACGTTCATTCCAATCCTCAATTCTCCTTTCGAGATTCGGCGATAGTGAATCAATTGAACGCGCTTCGAAGATTTGTTCTACTTTTGGAAGACCTTGCGTTATATCACTGGATCTCGATTTTTCATATATAAACGTAACTAACCTATCTCCTTTGTAAAGGATTTTTCCATAATGACCATGAACAGTTGCTCCTATAGTGGCCAAATAAGGCTTAGCTGCTCTTAGAACAAAGGAGTCCATATTAACAATGAAAATTTGACCAGATTTTTTTATGTGTAATTTAAATAGACATAAATTTTCACAAATAAATTGTCCAAGGTGAATTATTGCCAATGTCTCTTCCCATGAGTCATGATGGAGAAAGTGCCAATTCAAATGGAATGGCTCCAACATGATGTTACTGTCAAAATTCGAAATCCTTTTATTTTCGTCTATTAAAGAGTATTTAAGTCCTTGAAGTACTTGTAAGGTTTGTTTCAAATTGTCAAGGAACAAGTATTTTTTTAACAAGATCTGATTATGCGTTAATAAATAGTAAGATGAAGAAAAATTCGATATACTAGGTACAATAACGCCTAAGAGCCCAAAAATATCTCGAATAGGAATTCTAGGATTCGATTCTTTTACCGCATTGGGATATTTAGAATTCTTGAATAAACCAATTCGAGAACAGTTGGATGCCAACAAAATCATCAAAGATGGATATTCTTTATTTCGATTCAACAAGGTGCCAATAACTTCTTGATGTTGGCTAAGTGATTGAATCTTCGCCTTGGAATAAAAGGAATTGGTATTGTTGCGATCTAACCTATTATTGGGAATCAATCCTACACTTGTCCTATCATACCTTCTTCGTGTATACAAAATAGTAGACTTGACTAACTCAATTCTTAGGAAATCGCGAATTAGATCATTTGTTTTTACCTCAACAAGAGAAGCACGAGCTCCCTCTTTTTCTTCTTGTTCCCAATTCACTACTAAGCAAGTTCGAACGAATTGACTATTCGTGTGATAAATTCTTTGAGTTAACTTGCTATTTTCATGAGAAATAAAATTGACAAGTCGAAGTTGGAGATTATCCTCTTCTTGCAGGAGATCCTGCGGGAAAAGTGTTGCTAAATTTATCCCTTCGTCCATTTCATATGCGACTGCAGGTCGAACCGAAACAAAATACTTTTCCTTGCTTTTGAGAAATTTTTTCCGTTGAACATAAACCCAATTTTTTCCTTTTTTTTTGATTCCTTAGAATCTTTTTTTTCTCTTTCTGGTGGTATCAAACTGCCACCTAATATCTTATCCGCCTCTTCAGGAAAATGAATATCTCCGGAAAAGATTTTGAGTTCTGTATGGCTTTTTTTTCTCTTCACTCGGACCAATCCACCTAGTCGACTTCTTGTATTTTTTGTGAGTTGTGTATCGACTCCAATAATACTATTGTCAAGTACCTTTAGGGATGAGGATCTCGGCAAGATATGCAGTTCTTGAAGAATGAAAAAAAACCGATCTACTTCTTTTTGGTATTTTAGACTAAATTCTTTTGTTCCTCGATGCTCAATAAAACCCTCTTTTTTTTAAGATAGAATCTTCCTCCGGGCTCCCATATTCGTCTTCTGAGTCTTCCTCTGAGTCTTCTTCTGAGTCTTCTTCTAAAGTCCCATATTCCTTCTCTGAGCCATCTTCAGAGCTCCCATATTCTTCTTCTGATTCTTCCTCTAGGATTTCATATTCGCCCTCTCCCTCTCGAGTCCTATATTTGTTCTCTAGGCTCCCATATTCTTCCTCTGAGTCTTTCTCTAGAGTCCTATATTCGTCCTCTAGGATCCCATATTCATCTTCTAGGGTTTCATATTCGTCCTCTAGAGTCCTATATTCGTCTTCTAGGATTTTATATTCGCCCTCTCCCTCTCGGGTCCTATATTTGTTCTCTGGGCTCTCATATTCGTCTTCTGAGTCTTCCTCTCGAGTCCGATATTCTTCCTCTCGAGTCCTATACTCTTCCTCTTGGGTCCGATATTCTCCTCCAGGGTCCTATATCTAAATTTAACAATTCCTGAACCCCTTTTATCTTTTCTGTATCGTGGATCGTCAAAATAAGCAAAAATAGTATTTCTACGTAAAACACCCATAAAGGGTATTTCCATTGAAATACCCAAACAGGATATTCGCTCTTTTTCTTGTTCTTGATGATATTGTAATGGAAACGACGAGCCTATTCTTCGCTTTTTCGCCAACAAATCTGAATTATCTTGAAGAATGGAAGGATAGAAACAATTCCAATGGACCGTTGAACACGATTCGATCTGGCGTTAAATAATCAAGAATTTCTCTATCTTTTTACCAAAAGTATCCAACAGTCTATGGCTTACTGATCATTAGCCATTGAGAAGTCAAAGATATATCTTCCATCAACAGAAAAAGAATAAGTATTCATTTGATCTTGATCCTTGTGCAGCGAAAAAGATGCTATACTGGATCTGCACATACTTACTGACAATATCCATAATGGCTTGTTTTTGGTAATCGACGAAGATTACCATATTGATATTCGGGCGCATGGTAAACATCAGTACTCCAGTGCATTTCCCCGTCTGATTCGGAATAAATATGCTTTGTACCTTTTTCCTTTAAAATGCAAGTGGACGTTCCGGCCACGAATCTCCGCAATTACTGGTTCAGATTCTACATATTGATCATTTTGCACTAGAATCAAGCTTTTTAACGGAATATTCACACTATGTAGAATATCCTGACTCTGAATTAGTTACATGCAAGTCTATATAGCATAAGAAAGCAGGCTGCACATGACGGGTACGTGTGGGGTGAACCAAATCCTCATTGAATTGGATTTTCCATTCGAGGGGGATCGTATAAGGTCGGCAGTACCCCCTGTGAATACTCCACCAGTATGAAAAGTTCTAATGTTAATTGAGTCCCCGGCTCCCCAATTGATTGACCCGCAATAATACCTACAGCTTCCCCCAATTCGACCAGATCCCATGAGTGGGACTCCGCCCATAACATAATTGACAGATCCAAGATGTGCTCCGGCAAGTAAAGGGGGTTCTAATATATATTGGTTGTGCTCGAAACGGTTGTGCTCGAAAGGCAGTTATGAATCGATTGACTAATCCAATTCCAATATCTTGATTTCGAGAAGCAATGCATCGTGAACCAAATATATATCGTCTGCTAATCACGACCAATTAGTGTTTGGACAAAAAGTTTTTCCGTCATCCATTTTGAGGACTCACAGAAATACCTTGGATAGTACCACAATCTCTTCTACGCACAATAATATGTTGAAACTACTTCAACAAGTCTACGTGTAGATAGCCAGCATCCGCTGTTCGTACAGCAGTATCTACAACCCCTTTTCGGGCTCCGTAGCAGGAAATTATATATTCTGTCAAAGAAAGTCCCTCGCGTTAAATTGCTTTGAATAGGTAAATCAATCATTTGTCCTGAGGATCCGCCATTAACCCTCTCATACCTACTAATGGTGTACCTGAGATGCATTTCCTCTGGCTCCTGAAAAAGACATTAGATAGACTGGATTAGAAGGATCCGTTATTCGAAAATTCGAATTCATTTCTTGTTTCAAATATTCACTTGTAGCATACCATATCTCAACGGATTGGCGTAATTTTTCTACCGCGTGTATAGCTCCATAATAATAGTGTTTCTCCAAAAGAAAACTCTGTTGTTCCGCGTCTTGGACTAACCATCCTTTAGAGGGTATTGTTAAAAGATCCTCGATTCCTAAAGAAATCGATGTAGTAGTGGCTTGATGGAAGCCCAGAGTCTTTATTTGATCCAGTATATGGGATGTATATCCCATTCCGAAATGATCTATTAATCTGCTAATAAGCCGTTTCATAGCAGTTCCGTCTATCTCTTTATTATGAAAGACCAGGTTGGCCCGTTCTGCCATACATAAGTACCCCCTTTTTTTGGCTGAGTAGGATTCGACAATTGCTGAGTAGGATTCGACAATGGGCCTGAGTCAGTGATTCGAAAACTTAATTTACTCCCTTTCCTCAATCTCAATCTGGATTTGCGCGGCAAAAAAGATGGTACTAGCGAAATCGGAATGCCCCCCGAAAGGGGCATCGCCGAATCTAACTTCCTTGTTTAGATAGTGTATGAATAGGCCCGACTAAATCCTTGTATGGCTTCCTCTATTTCTCTATAAAAAGAAATATGACCAAGAGTGGTTCGAATGTATATAGAACGGATTTCTTTTTTTCTATTTCCCACTACTAGATAGTGGGCATAAATCTCATGATAAGTCCCAAAAGATTCATATTGAACTTCAATCGGAACTTCTCTTGACCCAACGATGCGTTGATCTAGTTTCCATCGGAGCCACAAGGGACTGTTTAAACCGATTCGTTTTTGTCTATAAGCTCCCAGTGCATCATAGGAACTAGAAAAATGGGGTTCTTTATCTTTCGTATACTTATAATAATTGTTATTATTGTAGTTTACTTTTTTATTTGGAGAGTTTCCGCAACTATTATATCTATTTGCACAAATACCTAGACGGTTTCCAATCGTTAATACATAAAGTCCGATAAGCATGTCTTGGGTTGGCACGCAAATAGGATCTCCAATAGCGGGAGACAGGAGATTCATATGAGAAAACATAAGTAAACGGGCTTCCGCCTGAGCTTCCAAGGATAAAGGTAGGTGAACAGCCATTTGATCCCCATCAAAGTCCGCATTGAAACCCTTACACACTAATGGATGTAAACAAATAGTACGTCCCTCTACTAAAGTGGGTTGGAAGGCCTGTATGCCTAATCTATGCAGGGTAGGTGCTCTGTTCAACAGTACAGGATGTCCCCGCATAACTTCTTGAAGTATTTCCCATACAATGGGTTCCTTTTCCCAAATTTTCCTTTTAGCAATCCTGACATTAGAAGTAGCACGTTTCGTGATTAAATCGCGAATTACAAATAGCTGAAAAAGCTTTATTGCTATCTCTAGAGGTAATCCACATTGATGTAATGAAAGCGAAGGACCCACAACAATGACAGAACGCCCCGAGTAATCGACCCGTTTCCCAAGCAGAGTCTCGCGAAACCTCCCCTCTTTACCCTCAATTACATCTGAAAGTGATTTGTATACTTTATTGTGACCATCCCTCGTCGGTTGCCCGCGGGACCCACTATCAAGAAGTGTATCCACGGCTTCTTGTACCAATTTTTCCTGGCACATTACTAAATCTGCTGGTGCTAATTCACTTCTTTTTAATAGATAGGCAAGGTTGTTGTTCCGACGGATAACTCTCTTATAAAGTTCATTAATATCTGAAGTCACTACTTTATCCCCAGATCTATAAACAATGGGTCTCAATTCGGGAGGAAGAACCGGTAATAAGCACAAAACCATCCATTCTGGTTCTACATTTGTTTGAATAAAATGTTTCGCCAATTGCATGCGTCTAATCAAAAAAACTTTTCTTATTCGTCTTTTTCTATCTTCCCATTCATCTCCACTATACCCCTCGTCTTCTAATTCCTTCCATTCAACCAAAGAATTCTCTATAATAATTCGCAAATCTAAATCTGCTAATTGTTCTCTAATAGCGCCTGCTCCTGTTGCAATTTCCCGATTTCGAAATGTTGCAAAGCCTGGGGTAGAAAAAAAGGGAGAAATACTGTGGTTACAGGATGAAATTTCATCTTCGAATAAACCCCGTAATCGTAAGAAAGTAGGTTTTTTAGCGCTGGGCCTAGCAAAAGAGAAATCACCATATACTAGGCCCTCCAATTTCTTAAGGGGTTTATCTAAAAGATTCGCAATATAACTAGGAAGACCTTTCAAATACCACACATGAGTCACTGGACATGCTAGTTTGATGTATCCCATTTGATATCTTCGTATCCGAGAATCAACAAATTCTACCCCGCATTTTTGGCAAAATCTTTCGTCTTCGTTTTCAGCTACGCTCGCTCGAGAGTTTCCACAAGCACAAATTCCGCTTTTTATGGGTCCAAAGATTCTTTCGCAAAACAATCCATCTTTTTCTGGTTTATCGGTTTTATAATGAAAAGTGGAGGGCCTTGTGACTTCGCCAACGACTTCCCCATTAGGTAGGATTTTTTTAGCCCAAGCCTTTATTTGTTGAGGGGAAACGAGTCCAATTTGAAGTTGTTTATGTTTATATTGGTCAATCATAAAATAGAAATAAGAAAAAAATTTATATTTATTCCGATCAAACATCCTCCCTATTAACCTGGAAGTTCTTCTCAGATACAAGGAAATGGTTCAGTTCTAGAGCCAAAGATCGTAGTTCTCGAACGAGCACTCGAAAAGATTCTGGCGGATCCTCGTGATTAGGCACTCTTTTTCCCCAGATCGTAGCATTAAGTATTTCTTGGCGAGCTATAAGATGATCAGATTTATAAGTAAGTATCTCTTGTAAAATATGAGCAACACCAAATCCTTCTAAAGCCCAAACTTCCATTTCTCCTATTCGTTGTCCCCCTTGCTTGGCTCTTCCTCTAACGGGTTGTTGGGTAACAAGTGAGTAGGGCCCAGTAGAACGTCCATGAATTTTCTCATCAACTTGATGAATTAATTTTAAGATATAGGACTTCCCTATTAGAACAGGCTGTTCGAAGGGATCTCCTGTTCTTCCATCAAATATTCTGCTTTTTCCCGGGTACTCGGGTTCAAATACCCATGGATTTTTTGTTTGTTTACTGGCTTCATATAATTCCGAAAACACAAGTTTTCTTGAAGCCTCTTGCTCATATCTCTCATCAAAGGGTGCTATTCTATAATGTTTCTTTAGCAGATCCCCTGCTAATCCGAGCGAGCTTTCAAATATTTGTCCCACATTCATTCGTGAGGGTACTCCTAAGGGATTGAAGACCATATCAACAGGTGTTCCATCTTGCAAATAGGGCATATCTTGCCTAGGCAAAATTTTGGAAATGATCCCCTTATTCCCGTGTCTTCCAGCTACTTTATCCCCAACTTTGATTTCACGTTTCTGTAAAATATATACACGAACCATTATGTCAAAGGGGTCCCTCTGGATCCATTTCACATCGATAACGCGCCCTCTTCCACCTATAGGTAGTTTGAGAGAAGTTTCTTTTGAAGTGGATACCTCAAGACCAAAATAGCCCGTAATAATCCAGCTTCCGCGATATAGGACGATTCGCTCGCTATCTGAGGCGTTAATTTACCTACTAAAATATCGCCAGTTTCTACCCAGGATCCCAACCTTACAACTCCATTTCTGTCCAAATTGCGAAGTAAATGTTCTTCTAGATGTGGTATTTGTTTAGTGATTTTTTCAGCGGAGCCTTGGCTTGTCGTATCCGTCTGAATTTCATATTTTCGGATGTGAAAAGAAGTATAAATATCCTCATATACCAAACGTTCACTAATTAGTACTGCGTCTTCAAAATTGTAACCCTCCCAGGGCATATAAGCTACTAAAACGTTTTTTCCTAAAGCAAGTTCCCCGCCAACTGTAGCTGCTCCCTCCGCTAAAATTTGCCCTTTTTTAATGGATTTACCCGCGGAACCCGAGGTTTTTGGTGCATACAAGTATTTTTGTTAGAGCGCCGATGGGCAACTAAAGGAATACTTATGGTCTTCCCACTACTTGATAAAAGGATCTTGTGACTATCACTAGAAATGATCTTTCCCTCGCGTTGGGCTATAACGGAAACCCTCGAATCTAGAGCTGTTTGGCGTTCCAATCCAGTTCCAACAATGCACTTCTCGGACCGAGAAAGTGGAACTGCTTGGCGCTGCATATTAGAACTCATTAAAGCCCGATTCGCATCATTATGCTCAATAAAAGGAATGAGAGAACCTCCAATAGAAAAATATTGGAAAGGAAAAATACTTCTAACATGAATCTGTTCCCATGCAATAGTCAGGAATTCTTGACGGTATCTAGCTGGAACAACCTGTTCTTCCTGAATACCCTGATTCAAGGACAAAGAATTTCCTGCTGCTATCATATAATATTCATCTCTATTTGGTGATAAATAAACTACCTGTCTCTCTTTTTTTTCTTTTGCTTTCTCAGATATTTCATAAAACGGACTCTCTATAGATCCCCACCAGTGATCAATTCTCGCATGAATAGCTAACGATCCGGTAAGTCCAACATTGATTCCTTCGGACGTGTCAATTGGACAAATACGCCCATAGTGACTCGGATGAATATCTCGGCTCCGAAAACTTGCAGTTCTCCCCGTCAATCCTCCTGGACCCAAACAACTCACTTTTCGCCCATGAACCGTTTGTGTCAATGGATTGGTTTGATCAAAAACTTGAGCTAAGGGGTATGTGCCAAAAAAGGTCTCATAAGTAGTTATTAATAAAATCGAAGTTGAAGTTGGAGTTACCAAAGTTTGTGGAGTCGGTTTCGATTGACGTATGAATACTCTACGGATAGTTTTTTGAACCGCATGTTGTAAACGGCCAAGAGCCAGTCCGAATTGATCTTGTAACAGATCTGCAACCGAACGAATACGTTTATTTTTCAAGTGATTCATATCGTCATCGTCAAGTATACCCGTTCCAAATTTCATTCCAATCAAATGATCCGTAGCGGCCAATACATCTCGTGGTAACAAGAATGTATTGTTCTGAGGGATATCAAGATTCAGTCTCCGATTCATATTTCGTCGACCAACTCTTCCTAATTCACATTTTTGTTGAAAAAATTTCTTTTGTAATTCCTCGCATAAGGACTCCGAAAATACCAGGTCCCCACCTACACAAGCAAATTGTTGATAAAACTCCAAAATAGCTTTTTCTTTTGACTCAATCCTCTTCTTCTCCTTAGCATTCGGGAAAGACAAGAAAATTTCGGGGTAGGAAACATTATCTAAAATTTCTCTTAGATTCGAACCCATAGCTGATGATAGAACTAAAATAGATATCTTTTGTTTTCTACTCACGCGAGCCCATATCCTTTCTTTTTTATCAATTGCTATTCCGACCTTCCTCCCCAATCTGATATTATAGTCCCGGTATATATAGAAATTCCCTTATGGTCTAATTCCGAGCGGTAGTAAATACCAGGACTTAGCAATATTTGATTGATCACAATTCGGTATATTCCATTTATTATAAAGGTTCCTAAGGAATTCATTATAGGAATGTTTCCAATAGAAATGGTTTCCTTTTGCACATCGAAACCAAAAATTAATCTCGCGGATACATATAATTCGGAAGAATAGGTGAGTGATTCATACACAGCATTCCTTTCTTTTATCGAGGGTTCTAGCAATTGATATCCTTTCGCAAATAATTGAAATGCAATTTCGTGATCTGGATCTTTAATTGTGGGAAACTTCTCAAGTTCTTCCGCCAAGCCTTGATTAATGAATCTACAAAATCCCTCGAATTGGATCTGACTAAATCCGGGTATTGTGGACATTCCCTCATTTCCATTCCGGAGCATTTGAATCTTAAGTTTCCTATTTATAGAAGAAAATTCCATTATCAGCTCACTCTTCATCAATCCCTACGGATCAATCTAGCAATCATGGAATCCATATTCTGTTTACTGAATCACATGAAATTCTAGGGAACTCCACATACGTATTTCATATATGTATTTCATACATATGAATAGAGACGATTTCGACGAAAGTTCGAATTTAGCAGGGTTGAAATGGAATAAAAATGAATTGATAAAACAGTCCTAGAAAAAAATTCTGCCACTGAACTTTATGATATTCTAAAAAGATTGGATAGCAAAGATTTCTCGTTTTATCTCCTTTCTATGAAAGGGATAAAGCCATAAGAATTTATAAGCACTAGAAAGTTTGACTTTAGTTCGATTTAGAATAGCACGCTTAGTTTCTTTTTCAAAAAGAATTTGAAGGGTCTTTTTTGTTTCGTAGTAGTAGAATTGCTAGAAAATAAAGGATTTCGTTGTAGAATCCTAAAATAAAGATAAAGTACTTTATTTTTTAAGTACTTGCCAATCTAGTTATCCACCTATCTACATATCCTTTCTTTTATCGTAATTGCACTTAGGTGGGCAAGAAGGCCTGGCTATAATCTATATCAGAGCAAATTCCCTCTTTTTTTTTTTATTCAAGATATTTAATACAATGAAAAATTAAAGCACGATTCCCCATAGGAATATGTACATAAGGGGGATCTGTAGATAAAATGCTGTTCGGACCTGGAGTTTCCCTATATACAGATTAGGGAAACATTTATTCTTATTCTATTTATTATGCCATTCAAAATAATGGGGGGAATACGATTTAAGAGTCGTTCACTACTGCAATTCAAAAAATAATATAATAATTATATATTATTTTTTGAATTGCAGTAGTGAACGACTCTTAAATCGGTATTCCCCCCCATTATTTTGAATGGCATAATAAAATAGAATAAGAATAAATGTTTCCCTAATCTGTATATGGGAAACTCCAGGTCCGAACAGCATTATTATCTACAGATCCCCCTTATGTACATATTCCTATGGGGAATCGTGCTTTAATTTTCATTGTATTAAATATCTTGAATAAAAAAAAAAAGAGGGAATTTGCTCTGATATAGATTATAGCCAGGCCTTCTTGGCCCACCTAAGTGCAATTACGATAAAAGAAAGGATATGTAGATAGGTGGATAACTAGATTGGCAAGTACTTAAAAATAAAGTACTTTATCTTTATTTTAGGATTCTACAACGAAATCCTTTATTTTCTAGCAATTCTACTACTACGAAACAAAAAGACCCTTCAAATTCTTTTTGAAAAAGAAACTAAGCGTGCTATTCTAAATCGAACTAAAGTCAAACTTTCTAGTGCTTATAAATTCTTATGGCTTTATCCCTTTCATAGAAAGGAGATAAAACGAGAAATCTTTGCTATCCAATCTTTTTAGAATATCATAAAGTTTCAGTGGCAGAATTTTTTTCTAGGACTGTTTTATCAATTCATTTTTATTCCATTTCAACCCCTGCTAAATTCGAACTTTCGTCGAAATCGTCTCTATTCATATGTATGAAATACATATATGAAATACGTATGTGGAGTTCCCTAGAATTTCATGTGATTCAGTAAACAGAATATGGATTCCATGATTGCTAGATTGATCCGTAGGGATTGATGAAGAGTGAGCTGATAATGGAATTTTTCTTCTATAAATAGGAAACTTAAGATTCAAATGCTCCGGAATGGAAATGAGGGAATGTCCACAATACCCGGATTTAGTCAGATCCAATTCGAGGGATTTTGTAGATTCATTAATCAAGGCTTGGCGGAAGAACTTGAGAAGTTTCCCACAATTAAAGATCCAGATCACGAAATTGCATTTCAATTATTTGCGAAAGGATATCAATTGCTAGAACCCTCGATAAAAGAAAGGAATGCTGTGTATGAATCACTCACCTATTCTTCCGAATTATATGTATCCGCGAGATTAATTTTTGGTTTCGATGTGCAAAAGGAAACCATTTCTATTGGAAACATTCCTATAATGAATTCCTTAGGAACCTTTATAATAAATGGAATATACCGAATTGTGATCAATCAAATATTGCTAAGTCCTGGTATTTACTACCGCTCGGAATTAGACCATAAGGGAATTTCTATATATACCGGGACTATAATATCAGATTGGGGAGGAAGGTCGGAATTAGCAATTGATAAAAAAGAAAGGATATGGGCTCGCGTGAGTAGAAAACAAAAGATATCTATTTTAGTTCTATCATCAGCTATGGGTTCGAATCTAAGAGAAATTTTAGATAATGTTTCCTACCCCGAAATTTTCTTGTCTTTCCCGAATGCTAAGGAGAAGAAGAGGATTGAGTCAAAAGAAAAAGCTATTTTGGAGTTTTATCAACAATTTGCTTGTGTAGGTGGGGACCTGGTATTTTCGGAGTCCTTATGCGAGGAATTACAAAAGAAATTTTTTCAACAAAAATGTGAATTAGGAAGAGTTGGTCGACGAAATATGAATCGGAGACTGAATCTTGATATCCCTCAGAACAATACATTCTTGTTACCACGAGATGTATTGGCCGCTACGGATCATTTGATTGGAATGAAATTTGGAACGGGTATACTTGACGATGACGATATGAATCACTTGAAAAATAAACGTATTCGTTCGGTTGCAGATCTGTTACAAGATCAATTCGGACTGGCTCTTGGCCGTTTACAACATGCGGTTCAAAAAACTATCCGTAGAGTATTCATACGTCAATCGAAACCGACTCCACAAACTTTGGTAACTCCAACTTCAACTTCGATTTTATTAATAACTACTTATGAGACCTTTTTTGGCACATACCCCTTAGCTCAAGTTTTTGATCAAACCAATCCATTGACACAAACGGTTCATGGGCGAAAAGTGAGTTGTTTGGGTCCAGGAGGATTGACGGGGAGAACTGCAAGTTTTCGGAGCCGAGATATTCATCCGAGTCACTATGGGCGTATTTGTCCAATTGACACGTCCGAAGGAATCAATGTTGGACTTACCGGATCGTTAGCTATTCATGCGAGAATTGATCACTGGTGGGGATCTATAGAGAGTCCGTTTTATGAAATATCTGAGAAAGCAAAAGAAAAAAAAGAGAGACAGGTAGTTTATTTATCACCAAATAGAGATGAATATTATATGATAGCAGCAGGAAATTCTTTGTCCTTGAATCAGGGTATTCAGGAAGAACAGGTTGTTCCAGCTAGATACCGTCAAGAATTCCTGACTATTGCATGGGAACAGATTCATGTTAGAAGTATTTTTCCTTTCCAATATTTTTCTATTGGAGGTTCTCTCATTCCTTTTATTGAGCATAATGATGCGAATCGGGCTTTAATGAGTTCTAATATGCAGCGCCAAGCAGTTCCACTTTCTCGGTCCGAGAAGTGCATTGTTGGAACTGGATTGGAACGCCAAACAGCTCTAGATTCGAGGGTTTCCGTTATAGCCCAACGCGAGGGAAAGATCATTTCTAGTGATAGTCACAAGATCCTTTTATCAAGTAGTGGGAAGACCATAAGTATTCCTTTAGTTGCCCATCGGCGCTCTAACAAAAATACTTGTATGCACCAAAAACCTCGGGTTCCGCGGGGTAAATCCATTAAAAAAGGGCAAATTTTAGCGGAGGGAGCAGCTACAGTTGGCGGGGAACTTGCTTTAGGAAAAAACGTTTTAGTAGCTTATATGCCCTGGGAGGGTTACAATTTGAAGACGCAGTACTAATTAGTGAACGTTTGGTATATGAGGATATTTATACTTCTTTTCACATCCGAAAATATGAAATTCAGACGGATACGACAAGCCAAGGCTCCGCTGAAAAAATCACTAAACAAATACCACATCTAGAAGAACATTTACTTCGCAATTTGGACAGAAATGGAGTTGTAAGGTTGGGATCCTGGGTAGAAACTGGCGATATTTTAGTAGGTAAATTAACGCCTCAGATAGCGAGCGAATCGTCCTATATCGCGGAAGCTGGATTATTACGGGCTATTTTTGGTCTTGAGGTATCCACTTCAAAAGAAACTTCTCTCAAACTACCTATAGGTGGAAGAGGGCGCGTTATCGATGTGAAATGGATCCAGAGGGACCCCTTTGACATAATGGTTCGTGTATATATTTTACAGAAACGTGAAATCAAAGTTGGGGATAAAGTAGCTGGAAGACACGGGAATAAGGGGATCATTTCCAAAATTTTGCCTAGGCAAGATATGCCCTATTTGCAAGATGGAACACCTGTTGATATGGTCTTCAATCCCTTAGGAGTACCCTCACGAATGAATGTGGGACAAATATTTGAAAGCTCGCTCGGATTAGCAGGGGATCTGCTAAAGAAACATTATAGAATAGCACCCTTTGATGAGAGATATGAGCAAGAGGCTTCAAGAAAACTTGTGTTTTCGGAATTATATGAAGCCAGTAAACAAAAAAAATCCATGGGTATTTGAACCCGAGTACCCGGGAAAAAGCAGAATATTTGATGGAAGAACAGGAGATCCCTTCGAACAGCCTGTTCTAATAGGGAAGTCCTATATCTTAAAATTAATTCATCAAGTTGATGAGAAAATTCATGGACGTTCTACTGGGCCCTACTCACTTGTTACCCAACAACCCGTTAGAGGAAGAGCCAAGCAAGGGGGACAACGAATAGGAGAAATGGAAGTTTGGGCTTTAGAAGGATTTGGTGTTGCTCATATTTTACAAGAGATACTTACTTATAAATCTGATCATCTTATAGCTCGCCAAGAAATACTTAATGCTACGATCTGGGGAAAAAGAGTGCCTAATCACGAGGATCCGCCAGAATCTTTTCGAGTGCTCGTTCGAGAACTACGATCTTTGGCTCTAGAACTGAACCATTTCCTTGTATCTGAGAAGAACTTCCAGGTTAATAGGGAGGATGTTTGATCGGAATAAATATAAATTTTTTTCTTATTTCTATTTTATGATTGACCAATATAAACATAAACAACTTCAAATTGGACTCGTTTCCCCTCAACAAATAAAGGCTTGGGCTAAAAAAATCCTACCTAATGGGGAAGTCGTTGGCGAAGTCACAAGGCCCTCCACTTTTCATTATAAACCGATAAACCAGAAAAAGATGGATTGTTTTGCGAAAGAATCTTTGGACCCATAAAAAGCGGAATTTGTGCTTGTGGAAACTCTCGAGCGAGCGTAGCTGAAAACGAAGACGAAAGATTTTGCCAAAAATGCGGGGTAGAATTTGTTGATTCTCGGATACGAAGATATCAAATGGGATACATCAAACTAGCATGTCCAGTGACTCATGTGTGGTATTTGAAAGGTCTTCCTAGTTATATTGCGAATCTTTTAGATAAACCCCTTAAGAAATTGGAGGGCCTAGTATATGGTGATTTCTCTTTTGCTAGGCCCAGCGCTAAAAAACCTACTTTCTTACGATTACGGGGTTTATTCGAAGATGAAATTTCATCCTGTAACCACAGTATTTCTCCCTTTTTTTCTACCCCAGGCTTTGCAACATTTCGAAATCGGGAAATTGCAACAGGAGCAGGCGCTATTAGAGAACAATTAGCAGATTTAGATTTGCGAATTATTATAGAGAATTCTTTGGTTGAATGGAAGGAATTAGAAGACGAGGGGTATAGTGGAGATGAATGGGAAGATAGAAAAAGACGAATAAGAAAAGTTTTTTTGATTAGACGCATGCAATTGGCGAAACATTTTATTCAAACAAATGTAGAACCAGAATGGATGGTTTTGTGCTTATTACCGGTTCTTCCTCCCGAATTGAGACCCATTGTTTATAGATCTGGGGATAAAGTAGTGACTTCAGATATTAATGAACTTTATAAGAGAGTTATCCGTCGGAACAACAACCTTGCCTATCTATTAAAAAGAAGTGAATTAGCACCAGCAGATTTAGTAATGTGCCAGGAAAAATTGGTACAAGAAGCCGTGGATACACTTCTTGATAGTGGGTCCCGCGGGCAACCGACGAGGGATGGTCACAATAAAGTATACAAATCACTTTCAGATGTAATTGAGGGTAAAGAGGGGAGGTTTCGCGAGACTCTGCTTGGGAAACGGGTCGATTACTCGGGGCGTTCTGTCATTGTTGTGGGTCCTTCGCTTTCATTACATCAATGTGGATTACCTCTAGAGATAGCAATAAAGCTTTTTCAGCTATTTGTAATTCGCGATTTAATCACGAAACGTGCTACTTCTAATGTCAGGATTGCTAAAAGGAAAATTTGGGAAAAGGAACCCATTGTATGGGAAATACTTCAAGAAGTTATGCGGGGACATCCTGTACTGTTGAACAGAGCACCTACCCTGCATAGATTAGGCATACAGGCCTTCCAACCCACTTTAGTAGAGGGACGTACTATTTGTTTACATCCATTAGTGTGTAAGGGTTTCAATGCGGACTTTGATGGGGATCAAATGGCTGTTCACCTACCTTTATCCTTGGAAGCTCAGGCGGAAGCCCGTTTACTTATGTTTTCTCATATGAATCTCCTGTCTCCCGCTATTGGAGATCCTATTTGCGTGCCAACCCAAGACATGCTTATCGGACTTTATGTATTAACGATTGGAAACCGTCTAGGTATTTGTGCAAATAGATATAATAGTTGCGGAAACTCTCCAAATAAAAAAGTAAACTACAATAATAACAATTATTATAAGTATACGAAAGATAAAGAACCCCATTTTTCTAGTTCCTATGATGCACTGGGAGCTTATAGACAAAAACGAATCGGTTTAAACAGTCCCTTGTGGCTCCGATGGAAACTAGATCAACGCATCGTTGGGTCAAGAGAAGTTCCGATTGAAGTTCAATATGAATCTTTTGGGACTTATCATGAGATTTATGCCCACTATCTAGTAGTGGGAAATAGAAAAAAAGAAATCCGTTCTATATACATTCGAACCACTCTTGGTCATATTTCTTTTTATAGAGAAATAGAGGAAGCCATACAAGGATTTAGTCGGGCCTATTCATACACTATCTAAACAAGGAAGTTAGATTCGGCGATGCCCCTTTCGGGGGGCATTCCGATTTCGCTAGTACCATCTTTTTTGCCGCGCAAATCCAGATTGAGATTGAGGAAAGGGAGTAAATTAAGTTTTCGAATCACTGACTCAGGCCCATTGTCGAATCCTACTCAGCAATTGTCGAATCCTACTCAGCCAAAAAAAGGGGGTACTTATGTATGGCAGAACGGGCCAACCTGGTCTTTCATAATAAAGAGATAGACGGAACTGCTATGAAACGGCTTATTAGCAGATTAATAGATCATTTCGGAATGGGATATACATCCCATATACTGGATCAAATAAAGACTCTGGGCTTCCATCAAGCCACTACTACATCGATTTCTTTAGGAATCGAGGATCTTTTAACAATACCCTCTAAAGGATGGTTAGTCCAAGACGCGGAACAACAGAGTTTTCTTTTGGAGAAACACTATTATTATGGAGCTATACACGCGGTAGAAAAATTACGCCAATCCGTTGAGATATGGTATGCTACAAGTGAATATTTGAAACAAGAAATGAATTCGAATTTTCGAATAACGGATCCTTCTAATCCAGTCTATCTAATGTCTTTTTCAGGAGCCAGAGGAAATGCATCTCAGGTACACCAATTAGTAGGTATGAGAGGGTTAATGGCGGATCCTCAAGGACAAATGATTGATTTACCTATTCAAAGCAATTTACGCGAGGGACTTTCTTTGACAGAATATATAATTTCCTGCTACGGAGCCCGAAAAGGGGTTGTAGATACTGCTGTACGAACAGCGGATGCTGGCTATCTTACACGTAGACTTGTTGAAGTAGTTCAACATATTATTGTGCGTAGAAGAGATTGTGGTACTATCCAAGGTATTTCTGTGAGTCCTCAAAATGGGATGACGGAAAAACTTTTTGTCCAAACACTAATTGGTCGTGTATTAGCAGACGATATATATATTGGTTCACGATGCATTGCTTCTCGAAATCAAGATATTGGAATTGGATTAGTCAATCGATTCATAACTGCCTTTCGAGCACAACCGTTTCGAGCACAACCAATATATATTAGAACCCCCTTTACTTGCCGGAGCACATCTTGGATCTGTCAATTATGTTATGGGCGGAGTCCCACTCATGGGGATCTGGTCGAATTGGGGGAAGCTGTAGGTATTATTGCGGGTCAATCAATTGGGGAGCCGGGGACTCAATTAACATTAAGAACTTTTCATACTGGTGGAGTATTCACAGGGGGTACTGCCGACCTTATACGATCCCCCTCGAATGGAAAAATCCAATTCAATGAGGATTTGGTTCACCCCACACGTACCCGTCATGGGCAGCCTGCTTTTCTATGCTATATAGACTTGCATGTAACTATTCAGAGTCAGGATATTCTACATAGTGTGAATATTCCGTTAAAAAGCTTGATTCTAGTGCAAAATGATCAATATGTAGAATCTGAACAAGTAATTGCGGAGATTCGTGCCGGAACGTCCACTTTGCATTTTAAAGAAAAGGTACAAAAGCATATTTATTCCGATCAGACGGGGAAATGCACTGGAGTACTGATGTTTACCATGCGCCCGAATATCAATATGGTAATCTTCGTCGATTACCAAAACAAGCCATTATGGATATTGTCAGTAAGTATGTGCAGATCCGTATAGCATCTTTTCGCTGCACAAGGATCAAGATCAAATGAATACTTATTCTTTTTCGGTTGATGAAGATATATCTTTGACTTCTCAATGGCTAATGATCAAGTAAGCCATAGACTGTTGGATACTTTTGGTAAAAAAGATAGAGAAATTCTTGAATTATTAACGCCAGATCGAATCGGTGTTCAACGGTCATTGGAATTGTTTCTATCCTTCCATTCTTAAAGATAATTCAGATTTGTTGGCGACAAAAGCGAAGAAATAGGCTCGTCGTTCCATTACAATATCATCAAGAACAAGAAAAAGAGCGAATATCCTGTTTGGGTATTTCAATGGAAATACCCTTTATGGGTGTTTTACGTAGAAATACTATTTTTGCTTATTTTGACGATCCACGATACAGAAAAGATAAAAGGGGTTCAGGAATTGTTAAATTTAGATATAGGACCCTGGAGGAAGAATATCGGACCAAGAGGAAGAGTAATAGGACTCGAGAGGAAGAATATCGGACTCGAGAGGAGACTCGAGACGAATATGAGAGCCCAGAGAACAAATATAGGACCCGAGAGGGAGAGGGCGAATATAAAATCTAGAGACGAATATAGGACTCTAGAGGACGAATATGAAACCCTAGAAGATGAATATGGGATCTAGAGGACGAATATAAGGACTCTAGAGAAGACTCAGAGGAAGAATATGGAGCCTAGAGAACAAATATAGGACTCGAGAGGGAGAGGGCGAATATGAAATCCTAGAGGAAGAATCAGAAGAAGAATATGGGAGCTCCTGAAGATGGCTCAAGAGAAGGAATATGGGACTTTAGAAGAAGACTCAGAAGAAGACTCAGAGGAAGACTCAGAAGACGAATATGGGAGCCGGAGGAAGATTCTATCTTAAAAAAAGAGGGTTTTATTGAGCATCGAGGACAAAGAATTTAGTCTAAAATACCAAAAAGAGTAGATCGTTTTTTTTCATTCTTCAAGAACTGCATATCTTGCCGAGATCCTCATCCCTAAAGGTACTTGACAATAGTATTATTGAGTCGATACACAACTCACAAAAAAATACAAGAGTCGACTAGGTGCGATTGGTCCGAGTGAGGAGAAAAAAAAGCCATACAGAACTCAAATCTTTTCCGGAGATATCATTTTCCTGAAGAGGCGATAAGATATTAGGTGGCAGTTTGATACCACCAGAAAGGAGAAAAAAAAAGATTCTAAGGGAATCAAAAAAAAGGGAAAAATTGGGTATTTATGTTCAACGGAAAAAATTTCTCAAAAGCAAGGAAAGTATTTTGTTCGGTTCGACCTGCAGTCGCATATGAAATGGACGAAGGGATAAATTTAGCAACTACTTTTCCCGCAGGATCTTCCTGCAAGAAGAGGATAATCTCCAACTATCGACTTGTCAATTTTATTTCTCATGAAAAATAGCAAGTTAACTCAAGAATTTATCACACGAATAGTCATTCGTTCGAACTTGCTTAGTAGTGAATTGGGAACAAGAAGAAAAAGAGGGAGCTCGTGCTTCTCTTGTTGAGGTAAAAACAATGATCTAATTCGCGATTTCCTAGAATGATTTAGTCAAGTCTACTATTTTGTATACACGAAGAAGGTATGATAGGACAAGTGTAGGATTGATTCCCAATAATAGGTTGATCGCAACAATACCAATTCCTTTTATTCCAAGGCGAAGATTCAATCACTTAGCCAACATCAAGAATTTATTGGCACCTGTTGAATCGAAAATAAAGAATAATCCATCTTTGATGATTTTGTTGGCATCCAACTGTTCTCGAATTGGTTTATTCAGAATTCTAAATATCCCAATGCGGTAAAGAATCGAATCTAGAATTCCTATTCGAGATATTTTTGGGCTCTTAGGCGTTATTGTACCTAGTATATCGAATTTTTCTTCATCTTACTATTTATTAACGCATAATCAGATCTGTTAAAAAAATACTTGTTCCTTGACAATTTGAAACTAAACCTTACAAGTACTTCAAGGACTTAAATACTCTTTATAGACGAAAATAAAAGGATTTCGAATTTTTGACAGTAAACATCATGTTGGAGCCATTCCTTTGAATTGGCACTTTCTCCATCATGACCTCATTGGAAGAAGACAATTGGCAATAATTCACCTTGGACAATTTATTTGTGAAATTTATGTCTAATTTAAATTACACATAAAAAAATCTGGTCAAATTTTCATTGTTATATGGACTCCTTTGTTCTAAGAGCAGCTAAGCTTATGTTGGCCACTATAGAGCAACTGTTCATGGTCATTATGGAAAAATCCTTTACAAAGGAGATAGGTTAGTTACGTTTATATATGAAAAATCGAGATCCAGTGATATAACGCAAGGTCTTCCAAAAAGTAGAACAAATCTTCGAAGCGCGTTCAATTGATTCACTATCGCCGAATCTCGAAAGGAAGAATTGAGGATTGGAATGAACGTTAATACCAAGAATTCTTGGGGTTCCCTGGGGATTCTGATTGGAGCTGAGCTAACCATTAGCCCAAAGTCGTGATCTCATTTGGTTAATAAGATCCAAAAGGTTTATCGATCCCAAGGGGTACAGATCCATAATAGACATATAGAGATTATTATACGCCAAGTAACATCAAAGTAAGGGTTTCCGAAGATGGAATGTCTAATGTTTTTTTACCTGGGGAATTAATAGGACTATTGCGAGCGGAACGAGCAGGGGCGGGCTTTAGATGAATCGATCTATTATCGGGCAATCTTATTGGGAATAACAAGGCTTCCCTGAATACCCAAAGTTTCATATCTGAAGAAAGTTTTCAGAAACTGCTCGAGGTTTTAGCAAAAGCTGCCCTACGAGGTCGTATTGATTGGTTGAAAGGTCTGATAGAAAACGTAGTTCTGGGGGGGATTATACCGGTTGGTACCGGATTCCAAAAATTTGTGCATCGTTCCCCACAAGACAAGAACCTTTATTTAGAAATTCAAAAGAACAAAAAAATCTATTCGCGTCGGAAATGAGAGATATTTTGTTTCTCCATACAGAATTAGTTTCTTCTGATTCTGACGTAACAAACAATTTCTATGAAACATCAGAGACCCCGTTTACCCCTATTTATACGATTTAAGTATACATAAAGCAATTTTTTTTACTTTAATTTAAACTATACTTTTGACCTTAGAATGCTAACAGGTCTGATTTTCGATTTTGTACTTAAATTTAAATTGTATTTTAATAAGTAAAAGAAGTCAGTTAATTCATTAAGGCTATGTTTATACCGTGTATCAATGGTCAAGAAGGTTCCATTGGAACAATTATTATTTATTTCAAGCTATTTCGGCTCTTTCTTAATCTTCAAAAAGAAATGAATTCCGTAATGGTAACACGAAAAAAGAAAAAAAAAGGAAGTGTGGAAAAAATGACAAGAAGATATTGGAACATCAATTTGAAAGAGATGATAGAAGCGGGAGTTCATTTTGGTCATGGTATTAAGAAATGGAATCCCAAAATGGCCCCTTACATCTCGGCAAAGCGTAAAGGTACTCCTATTACAATCTTGCTAGAACAAGCTCGTTTTTTATCAGAAAGCTTGTGATTTAGTTTTTGATGCAGCAAGTCAGGGGAAAAAGCTTCTTAATTGTTGGTACCAAAAAAAGAGCAGCGGAATTTAGTAGCATCAGCTGCAATAAGGTCTCGTTGTCATTATGTTAATAAAAAGTGGTTCAGCGGTATGTTAACGAATTGTCGATTACCAAAACTAGACTTTCTCAATTAGAGACTTAAGAGCAGAAGAAAAAAATGGGAAAATTCCACCATCTCCCAAAAAGAGAGATGCGGCAATCTTAAAGAGAAAATTATCTACCTTGAGCAAAGATATCTCGGCGGATTCAAATATATGACGAGGAGTTGCCTGACATTGTGATCGTCCCTTGATCAGCAAAAAAGAGTATATAGCTCTTCAGGAATGTGCATTTTGGGGATTTCCTACTATTTCTTTAGTCGATACAAATTGTGACCCAGATCTTGCGAATATATCGATTCCTGCCAACGATGAACACTATGACTTCAATTCGATTAATTCTTAACAAATTAGTATTTGCAATTTCTGAGGGGCCGTTCTCTCTATATAGAAATCGTTGATTAAGAAGAATAGTGAATTCTTGAGCAACTGCGTAGATTTATAGGGAATTAATTACTATTCTTTTTTGTTTTGCATAGATTAAAAGAAGGGGAAATATTGATATATATTAGAGGGTATTGATATATATTATGATCTGATGTGATTTCTTGGTATATTAAATATAAGATTAATACTTCAAGTTGCTGAGTTGAGAAGATATGCTTGAATCAAAAGAATTCCTTTTTTGAAGTTCAATTTTTATCAGAGGACAATATGAATATTACACCATGTTCCATTAAAAACACTCAGAGGGGTATATGATATATCGGGTGTAGAAGTAGGGCAACACTTCTATTGGCAAATAGGAGGTTTCCAAATTCATGCCCAAGTACTCATCCTTCTTGGTCGTAATTACTATTTTGCTAGGTTCAGTTATCATAGCTGTTCGGAATCCACAAACCATCCCGACACGATGGTCAGAATTTCTTCGAATATGTCCTTGAGTTTATTCGAGACTTGAGCAAAAACTCAGATTGGAGAAGAATATGGTCCCTGGGTTCCCTTTATTGGAACTATGTTCCTTTTTATTTTGTTTCGAATTGGTCAGGTGCTCTTTACCTTGGAAAATTATAGAGTTACCCCATGGGGAATTAGCGCGCCCACGAATGATATAAAATACTACTGTTGCTTTAGCTTTACTAACATCAGCGGCATATTTTATGCGGGTCTTAGCAAAAAAGGATTGAGTTATTTCGAAAAATATATTAAACCAACCCAATCCTTTACCTATTAACATCCTAGAAGATTTCACAAAACCTTATCACTTAGTTTTCGACTTTTCGGAAATATATTGGCGGATGAATTAGTCGTTGTTGTTCTTGTTTCTTAGTCCCCTTAGTAAGTCCTATATCCGGTCATGTTTCTTGGATTATTTACAAGCGGTATTCAAGCTCTTATTTTTGCAACGTTAAGCCGCAGCCTATATAGGTGAATCCATGGAAAGGTCCATCATTGAATTAACTAGTTTTTGAAATAGTCCTTTCTTTGTTTAGCTTAGCCCAATTCAATGCATTGATTCCCGGATAAATCCTCTTAGTTGGAAAAACTAAATAGTTCGAAAGGCGTATGAATATACAACCTAGAGTTGTAGGAGAGAGAATAGACTATATTATGGAAGAGGTAAAGTATATATGCATTCAGGGGGGCCAAGTCAGGTTAGAATCTATATCTTTAATGCCTATAAGACAGTCATCTTTTGTGTGGCTTTCTAAGAATTGATTGTAGAATCGGATTCAATAGAAAATGAGAAAAATAGGCAAACAAAATAGAAGAAACAAATGTATATAGGGGATTTTTTTTTATTCCTAAGTTAGATTCATTATCTAATCCGATATATAGAATTCCCTTCTATATGGAACTGGATTCCATATCTAGTTCTATGCAGCTATATTGTTATCAATTGTATATCTTGATTTGATTCCTATTGGATTTGGATTAGTTCGATTTCAATAGGGGTCTTCCTGTATTTCGTCTTTTATTATGTTAGATGAAGGGGAAAAAATGGGAACTCAAAGATATCGAAGAGTAAAAAAAAGGATGGAATAAAAGAGTGATTGGTTGAAAAGAAAGAGAAAATAGAATAATGAGAATCATATGGATTTACACAAACCTCTAATGATTAGAAACTAAAAACGAGATCTCGAAGTAATTCGAACGATTTCGATTATCATTTATTTGTACTTATTAGTTACTTCTACCCGATAGAGCTTAGAAGTTGGAAGTAATAATTTCTTGGTTGATATGTATCCTTAACCATTTCTTTTTTTTTTGACACGAGGAACTCATCATGAATCCACTAATTGCTGCTGCTTCCGTTATTGCTGCTGGATTGGCCGTAGGGCTTGCTTCTATTGGGCCCGGAGTTGGTCAAGTACTGCTGCAGGACAAGCTGTAGAAAGGTATGTGCGAGACAGCCAGAGACAGAAGGTAAAATAAGAGGTACTTTATTGCTTAGTCTAGCTTTTATGGAAGACTTTAACAATTTATGGACTGGTTGTGCACTAGCGCTTTTAGTTTGCGAACCCTTTTGTTTTAATCCTAAAAAAGAAAATGAGTCCTTTAGATTAGATACTTTTTCTCTTTTTTTAGTACATTGGCATTTGCTTATGTAATTCTAAGTATATCAATACTTTACTTTACTCCTATTTATTATATTATTTCTTTTTATATTATTCCGGAAATTTTGTATTTATCGGGGACAGACAATACCCTAGGAACCCCAAGAAGGGCTGATTTGAGCATGATCAATTTAGAAGGATATGCTCGCCCTCTTCCTTCCCGTGCCTTAGTTTTAGGACAGTGGAAAAGTATTTTTTCCTTTTATTTTAGGAATTTTGGGGAACATTTCAACAAAGGAGATCTTTCACAGGTCAACGAGAACCTAAGACTTAATCTAAAAGAAATTATTAGATTGAATCTATTTGCATTAAGAAAAAACGATCAAAAAAGGACGAGCGAAGTAAGTAATCGAAAAACTTTCTTCTTTGGTTCGTCCTATCTATAAGAGGAGAGCATATGAAAAATGTAACCCATTCTTTTGTTTTTTAGCTCACTGGCCATTCGCTGGGAGTTTCGGGCTTAATACCGATATTTTAGCAACAAATCTAATAAATCTAACTGTAGTGGTTGGTGTATTGATTTTTTTTTGAAAGGGAGTGTGTGCGAGTTGTCTATTTCAAGAATAGATTGGATCTATCCGGCTGCACTTTTAGATATTTTTAGTATTTTTTTGATAAATAAGAAAAGGTGCACGATCTCGACGAATTACTTCTGATAACTTCAGAATCATATGGAAGAACATAGCATTTCGCGATTCATTGGTAAATTTACTTTGATTCTCTATATGACCAATAATGTGAGACCATTAACACGGTTAAAGCTAAACTGCTTGAAGTCCGGGCAAAAAGGGGTACTCTTTCTACAACTACATTAGTATTAGTCTCGAAATGCTTTAAACGGGAAATAGCTAGTGTAGAATTTATCTGATATAGAACACTCATATCGATAAAATAGTTTGAACTATTTACTAGAAGGGCACGCAGCCCTTTTTCCAATGCCAAATCGACGACCTATGTATAAAAAAAAGAGAATTTTTGGATTTGAAGAAAAAATAAAAAGGAATTCTATCAATTTTATTTTCCATTTATTTAGTTAGTTTTTCTAAGAAATTGAAATTATTAACTAAAACAGAGCAAACACAAATAAGAACAACTTTGCTGACCATGATAGATTTTATCTAGTTGGAAGAGTCCTCTAATATCATCTAGTCTTATATAAGTTGGGTATATAGAAATACAAACAGAAAGAGAGGATAGAGGATAGGCTCATTACATAAAAAAAGATATGGAAATAGCCATAATACATATACAAAAAAAGAAAAAAGGAGCGGGAGAGCCAAATGAATCGAAAGATTCATGTTGGTTCGGGAAGAGATCATAAAAATTGTAAACTTAATAGCAAGATAATCTACTTTCATTAAAAGATTTATTAGATAAGTCGAAACAGAGGATTTTAAGTACTATTCGAAATTCGGAAGAATTGCGTAAAGGGACCCTTGAACAACTCGAAAAAGCTCGTATTCGATTACAGAAAGTCGAACTGGAAGCAGATGAGTATCGAATGAATGGATACTCTGAAATAGAACGAGAAAAAGAAAATTTGATTAATGCTACTTCTATTAGTTTGGGAACAATTAGAAAGTCTAAAAACGAAACCCTTTATTTTGAAAAACAAAGGGCGATGAATCAGGTCCGACAACGGGTTTTCCAACAAGCTGTACAAGGAGCTCTAGGAACTCTGAATAGTTGTTTTGAATACCGAGTTACATTTCCGTACGATTCGTGCTAATATTGGCATTCTCGGGGCCATAGAATGGAAGAGATAATTCAATTTATTAGGTTTTGAACTTCTACTTTTGTTTAAGATTTAGGCATTATTTTTCCCTTGCTTCCAAAAAAAAAAAATTAAAGAAACACTAATGGCAACCCTTCGAGTCGACGAATTAATAAAATTCTCCGCGAACGTATTGAACAATATAATAGAAAGTAGGGATTGAGAATATCGGTCGCGTAGTGCAAGTGGGGATGGATTGCTCGTATTATAGGTCTTGGTTGAATAATGTCAGGTGAATTAGTCGAATTTGCAGAAGGGACGAGAGGTATTGCTCTGAATTTGGAATCTAAAAATGTTGGGATTGTATTAATGGGCGATGGGTTGATGATACAAGAGGGAAGTTTTGTAAAAGCAACAGGAAGAATTGCTCAGATACCCGTGAGCGAGGCTTACTTGGGTCGTGTTATAAATGCTCTCGCTAAACCTATTGATGGGAGAGGCGAAATTGTCGCTTCAGAATCTCGCTTAATTGAATCTCCTGCTCCGGGTATAATTTCTAGGCGTTCCGTATATGAACCCCTTCAAACAGGGCTTATTGCTATCGATTCGATGATCCCCATAGGGCGCGGTCAGCGAGAGTTAATTATTGGGGACAGACAGACTGGCAAAACAGCAGTAGCCACAGATACAATTCTCAATCAAAAAGGTCAAGATGTAATATGTGTTTATGTAGCTATCGGTCAAAGAGCATCCTCCGTGGCTCAAGTAGTACTACTTTCCACGAAGAGGGGCCATGGAATACACTATTGTAGTAGCTGAAATGGCGGATTCACCCGCTACATTACAATATCTCGCTCCTTATACGGGAGCAGCCCTGGCTGAGTATTTTATGTACCGCGAACGGCATACCTTAATAATTTATGATGATCTCTCAAACAGGCACAAGCTTATCGCCAAATGTCCCTTCTATTAAGAAGACCTCCCGGCCGCGAAGCTTATCCAGGGATGTTTTTATTTGCATTCACGCCTTTTAGAAAGAGCCGCTAATTAATTCTCTTTTAGGCGAAGGAGTATGACCGCTTTACCAATAGTGGAGACTCAATCTGGAGACGTTTCCGCCTATATTCCTACTAATGTAATTTCAATTACAGATGGACAAATATTCTTATCCGCGGATCTATTCAATGCCGGAATTCGACCTGCTATTAATGTGGGTATTTCAGTTTCCAGAGTAGGATCCGCAGCTCAAATTAAAGCCATGAAACAAGTAGCTGGCAAATCAAAATTGGAACTAGCTCAATTCGCAGAATTACAAGCCTTTGCACAATTCGCCTCCGCTCTGGATAAAACAAGTCAGAATCAATTGGCAAGGGGTCGACGATTACGGGAATTGCTTAAACAATCCCAATCAAACCCTCTCCCAGTGGAAGAGCAGGTAGCTACTATTTATACCGGAACGAGAGGATATCTTGATTCGTTAGAAATTGAACAGGTAAAGAAATTTCTGGATGAGTTACGTAAACACCTAAAAGATACTAAACCTCAATTCCAAGAAATTATATCTTCTAGTAAGACATTCACCGAGCAAGCAGAAACCCTTTTGAAGGAAGCTATTCAGGAACAGCTTGAACGGTTTTCCCTTCAGGAACAAACATAATATAGCATGTCTACTCTTATTAGTATAACTCGTGTTAGTAGAAGAGGAATCAAAGATTTTTCATTTGAATCATGCAAAATTTTTTTTCGTTTTAGTATAGTTATTAAAGAATAGATAGAAAAAAGATTGCGTCCAATAGGATTTGAACCTATACCAAAGGTTTAGAAGACCTCTGTCCTATCCATTAGACAATGGACGCTTCTCTTTCTTATTTTATTCTTTCTTTTTTATATTTCAGAGAAATAATAAAAAACTGTTAGACCGAAACTCTTTTAGGAAAGAAAAACAAATCCATATACCATATACAAATGGATGATACATATATCATAAAGAAGGAATATGGAGCAGGTAGTCAGTATCGAACCCGTAACCCAAGGTTATGAGCTTTGTGAGCTACCAAACTGCTCCACCTTCTTAGCGGGAAACTAGTGGGTTGGATAGGCCCCTCTACCATATCTATACAAATAGAATAGTCCATTTATACAGAATGGTAAAGAGGGCTCTTCTACGATCATCAATTCGAGAAAACCATACAATATGAAAGAAAGGGTATTTTATCCCTTACCAACTGGATCTTGTTGCACCCGGTAACAAACATGCATAAACCATTTCTCGAAGTATGTGTCCGGATAGCCCAAAGTCTCGATAGTTAGCTCTAGGTCTTCCGGTTTAAAAAACAACGTCGATGAAGGCTGTGTAGGTGCACTATTACGTGGTAGGGATTGCAATTTTTCTTGCATTTTTGTTTTTTCGCTCAAACTCAAAGGGGAAACTTTGCTTCTTATCTTTTTTTTTGAGGATCGACGAATCAAATGATATTTTTGTTCTAATTTCTGCCGCTTCTTCTTCCTCTGAATCAAACTTTATTTTTGCCATAATGTGCCGTTTCCTATTATTACCAAGTATATGGTTCTAATCCTAGATAGAAAAATAATAGCAAAAAATCTAAAAAGGCGGATCCTCCCTCTCCATCAAGAGTAATGACTGGGTTCTGATACAGTACAAAAAAAAATAACTAAATTAACCAACTTGCCTGATGTTGAGGCAATCAAGAAAGCTGCATAAGTGAATATATAACCCACGGAAAAGTGGGCTAATCCGACCAATCTTGCTTGCACAATGGAAAGAGCCACGGGCTTATCTCTCCAGCGAATTAAATTAGCCAAAGGTGTCCGTTCATGAGCCCATGCTAAAGTCTCAATTAATTCCTGCAATATCCACGCCAGGAAATTAAGAACATAAATCCTGTAGCCCAAACAAGATGTCCAAATAAGAACATCAAGCCCATACTGATAAACTATTCATCCCAAAAGGATTATATCCATTAATAAGTTGTGAAGAGTTTAACCATAGGTAATCTCTTAACATCCCATCAAATAAGTGGAGGATTCATTAAATTGTGAAACGTTGCCCCTGCCATAATGTAATGTGTTTCCAATGCCAATAAAAAGTAACCCATCCAATGGTATTTAACATCCAGAAAACTGCCAAATAAAACGCGTCCCAAGCAGAAATATCACAAGTACCGCGCGCCCTGGGCCGTCGCAAGGAAAACTATACCGAAATCCTTTTTATCCGGCATTAATTTGGAACCGCGTGCATCTAAAGCACCCTTTACTAAAATCAATGTAGTTGTATGCAAACCTAGAGCAATAGCATGATGAACCAAGAAATCCCAGGTCCTATTGTTAAGAAAAGCGAATTACTATTCTCATTAACAGCATTCAACCATCCGGGCAACCATATGTTTCGACCTGCATTGAAAGCGGGGCATTCGTTGAAGATAAGAGTATATCGAACCCATATGTCGTTCTTACCATGAGCAGATTGTATCCATTGGGCAAATATAGGTTCATATCAAGATTTGCTTTTCTGGAGTACCAAAAGCAAGCATAACGTCGTTATGAACATAAAGGCCCAAGGTATGGAATCCTAGAAGAGGCTAGCCCAACTTAAATGAGATATGATAGCTTCCTTATGGTCTAACATTCTTGCCAATACATTATCTTCATTCTGTTCCGGATTGTAATCCCCTAATGAAAAAAAATAGCTCCATGAGCAAAAGCCCCTGTCATGATGAACCCTGCAATGTATTGGTGATGAGTATATAAAGCAGCTTGAGTAGTAAAGTCTTGTGCTATGAATGCATAAGCAGGTAAAGAGTACATATGTTGAGCTACTAAGGAAGTAATAACCCCTAAGGAAGCTAGAGCAAGGCCTAATTGAAAATGAATCGAATTATTGATTGTATCATAAAGGCCTTTATGCCCACGTCCTAATCGACCCCCCGGAGGAGTATGTGCTTCTAAAAGATCTTTGATACTGTGCCCAATTCCGAAGTTAGTTCGATACATATGACCGGCAATGAGAAAAATAAATGCAATAGCTAAATGATGATGAGCAATATCGGTCAGCCCACCAAACTTTGTGTTTGTGGATGGAATCCCCCAAGAAGGGTCAGAATGGCAGTTCCCGCTCCTTGAGTGGTACCAAATAAATGATTACTCGAATCAGGATTTTGGGCATAAAGATTCCACTGACCCGTCAGAAGGGGGACCCCAACCCTGGGGATAGGGTAATACATCTAAGAAATTATTCCATCGAACGTACTCCCCCCTGGATCGGGAATAGCAACATGAACATAAATGTCCTGTCCAAGCAAAGAACTTACTCCGAAAAGTCCTGACAAATGATGATTCAGACGAGATTCGGCGTTTTTGAACCACGAAAGGCTTGGCTTACCATTTGGGGTTGTAGATGTAACCAACCCCTATTAAGGATAGCGTAGAAAGAAATAATAGAAAAAGAGCTTCAGTAATAAAGATCTTCATTGGTGCGCAATCCCAATTGTATACCACCACTGATAAACCCAGAATAAGCGATATCACTGGACGGCAGGCACCTCCTCGAGTAAAGGCTTCCACAGCGGGTTGCCCAAAATGAGGATCCCAAATGGCATGAGCAATAGTCTTACGTGTAAAGGATCCTGTATCCATGATTCAAAATTTCCTTGCCAAGCTACATGAAACAGATTTCCGGACGTCCATAGAAAGATTATTGCTAACTGCCCAAAGTGAGAAGCAAAAATGTTCTGATAAAGACGTTCCTCAAGTAATATCATCATGACTTTCGAAATCATGTGCGTGTAGCAATACCAAACCAAATACGACGAGTAGTGGGGTCTGAGCTAAGCCTTGGCTAAACCTGGGAAATCTTAATTCCATAATGCCTTTCAAATCCTCCTAGCCACTATCCTACTGCAATAATTCTCGCTAAGAAGAATGCCCATGTTGTGGCAATTCCACCCAGAAGGTAATGGGTTACTCCTACAGCACGTCCTTGTATAATGCTCAAGGCTCTAGGCTGAGTAGCAGGAGCAACTTTAATTTGTTATGAGCCAAACGATAGATTCAATGAGTTCTTGCCAATAACCACGGCGCTGAATAAAACATTAAACTGAAAGCCCAGACAAAATGAGCGCCTAAGAAAAAAAGACCATATGGCAGATAATGAAGAACCATAAGACTGAAATTACTTGGGATGCCTGTGCCCACAAGAAATCTCGAAGCCAACCATTAATCGTAATGAACTCTGCGCAAAAGTTTCCCCTGTGATATGAGTTACTATCCCTGATCACTTATAGTACCCCAACATCCGACTGCATTTTCCAACTGAAATGGAAAATGACTACCGAAATAGAAGTTGTACATCCAGAATAGACCTAAGAAAACATGATCCCAGGCGGATAACTTGACATGTTCCCCCTCGCCCAGGTCCGTCGCAAGGGAAGCGAAAGCCAAGATTTGCTTTATCAGGTATCAGACGGAACTGCGAGCAAATAAAACACCTTTCAAAAGTATTAATACAGTCACATGGATGGTAAATGCGTGAATGTGATGGACTAAAAAATCTGCGGTTCCTAATGGAATAGGTAACAAAGCTACTTTGCCGCCTATAGCTACTAACTCGCCGCCTCCCCACGTTAAGCTGGTACTTGTTGTTGCACCAGGAGCTGTTACGCCAGGCGCGCCAGCATGGATATTTTGTATCCATTGAGCAAAGATGGGTTGTAATTGTATGGCGGTATCCGAAAACATATCTTGGGGACGGCCTAAAGCACTCCATGGTATCATTATGAATGTACAAGCCAAAACTGTGAAAACCCAGAAATATACATACCCAGTTAAGGTGGGATATGATTGCATCGCGGTGTCTAAGGACGCGATCTAATAGATCGTTGTATCGAGTAGTTGGATCATAGTCTCTTACCATAAAAATGGCTGCATGTGCAGCAGCACCAACTATTAGAAATCCGCCAATCCACATGTGGTGTGGTGAACAAGGAAAGTTGTGTACCGTAGTCAGTAGCTAGGTATGGATATGGGGGGCATAGAGTACATATGATGAGCTACAACAATAGTTGTAGAGCCTAGCATAGCTTAGGTTAAGAGATAATTGAGCATGCCATGACGTTGTTAGGATTTCATAGAGACCTTTTATGGCCTTGTCCTGTAAATGGGCCCTTATGAGCCTCCCAAAATATCTTTAAGTCCATGACCAATACCCCAATTGGTCCTATACATATGACCAGCGATCAGGAAAAGAATAGCAATAGCTAAATGATGGTGTGCAATATCGCTCAACCATAGACCACCGGTTATTGGATCTAGTCCTCCGCGAAAACTAAGAAATTCCGCATATTTGGACCAATTCAAGGTGAAAAAAAGGGGTTGCTCCTTCGGCAAAACTAGGATAAAGTTGAGCCAAAAGGTCGCGATTCAAGATAAATTCATGAGGAAGTGGTATCTCTTTAGGATCAACCCCAGCGTCGAGAAATTGGTTAATCGGTAAAGATACATGGATTTGGTGTCCCGCCCAAGAAAGAGACCCAAGTCCTAATAATCCCGCTAAGTGGTGATTCAACATGGATTCTACATCTTGGAAACCAGGCCCAATTTGGGAGCGGCTTTGTGATAATGGAACCAACCGGCAAAAAGCATTAACGATGCAAAAATCAATGCACCAATTGCGGTACAATAGAGTTGTAATTCACTAGTTATTCCGGATGCTCGCCAAATCTGAAAAAAACCAGAGGTTATTTGGATTCCTCGGAAACCCCCGCCTACATCACCATTCAAAATTTCTTGTCCTACTATTGGCCAAACTACCTGAGCACTGGGTCCAATGTGAGTAGGATCGCTTAGCCATGCTTCATAATTGGAAAAACGGGCACCGTGGAAGTACATGCCACTCAACCAAAGAAAGATAATGGAGAGTTGGCCGAAATGAGCACTAAAGACTTTTCGGGAGATCTCCTCCAAATCACCGGTATGACTATCGAAATCGTGAGCATCAGCATGTAGGTTCCAGATCCAAGTGGTAGTATCGGGGCCCTTAGCTATTGTTCTTGAGAAATGCCCGGGTCTGGCCCATTCCTCAAAAGATGTTTTTATAGGATCCCTATCCACAGCAATTTTAACTTCTGGTTCCGACGAACGAATAATCATTAAGTCCTCCTCTTTCCGGACAAGACATACAAAGAGACCCGCCAACTGTCTTTTTATTGAATCTTTTAAAGATAGATATTATGATTAGTCCTTTTCTTTACTATCTACCGTCCTTCTATTTTTTTTTTTTTAGTTATTCACTGGAGCAATTATATATTGAAGTCAATCCGAGGCAAGTGTTCGGATCTATTATGACATAAGGATTAGGTGCCTAACGGACATTGGTTATTCTGGAAAATTATTTCCCGACATAACAAAAAAATCTTTTTTTACGTTTTAATTTAAGAAGCTGGTGTATTTTTTTTCTGAGGGTATAAGCCCCTATCTACATCTACTTTCCTTGAGTGAGCATAATATAGATTTTTTGATTCGATTCAAAATTCCAAGATAACTCATTAGAATTATTAATAAGACCGTCCTGATATATTAGGTAGGAATATTTAGATTGCCGATTTTTATGTACTTTATTACTTCTGTTCCAGAGCCTATCCCTATTGTTTATCCTTATGAAATATGATATAAAATTGAAGGTAGAAGAAAGGGATATAATGAAATTCTTGATTTGATTTTCAACCAAACCACCCTTTTTATGAAAATGGAGAGTGGTCTTATTCAAATTCAAAGCGCTTCGTAATCTTTAACCAGTTCTGTGCTTCAATATAATTTCCTGGAGTAAGCGCTATAGCTTGTTTCCAATACTCAGCAGCTTGATCAAACCAAGCTTCCGCAATTTCCGAATCGCCCTGTAGAATGGCCTGTTCTCCTCGGTTGGAATAGGCAGTTCCTTTCCCTAGAACCGTACTTGAGAGTTTCCTACCTCATACGGCTCAGAAATTGCTATCTTAATTTCCCCTATCTTAACTGAATTCGATTTCTCAAAAATCAATCCAATTTCTTCTTGGGTTAAGCAGAAGAAGTTAATTACCTAAGTTTCAAACCCTAATTTTGATCAATAATCAGTTTGATCTTTTCTCCCACCTTCAGAAGAATGAAGCATAGATAGACCTATATCCTTCGTTCGAATTTTCTGAAAGTAACTATCTCGGTTTCGTTTCTTTCATATATGAAATTTCTATAGAATCCTGGAAAAAGACCTTTTTCCATAAGAAAGAAAAAAGAACTTACTATCTTTGGGATCTGATACTACACCGCTGCTTAATCCCTTAGTGGATCGGCTTTATTACATAAGCGGATTCCTAAATTTTGTCCCATATCGTGGTATAATGAAGCAGTTTTTTTTAGTTGTATCGACCCAGTCGCTCACTAATTGATCTTTACGGTGTTTTCTCTATCAATTTCAGCTTTATCCATAGAATAGTAGTATAGGCTCTACTTTCTTCCTATTTTGATTCTCGTGAAGTGTCCTTCCTTCCTACAGCTGATAGGGTAAAATCGTTGTTTTGACGATCCCTATGTAGAAAGCCCTCTTTTCTAGTATTCACTAGAAAATTTCCTCCTTCTTTTTTTTCTTCTTCTATAGTGGAGATAGTCGCACGTAATGACAGATCACGGCCATATTATTAAAAGCTTGCGGTAAGAAGGGGTTTCGTTCTAGCGCCCGGAAATAATATTCCAAAGCCTTTGTATGCTCTCCATTGCTTGTGTGTATAAGGCCTATGTTATATAGTATATAACTTCGATCATAGGGATCAATTTCTAGTCGCGTAGCTTCATAATAATTCTGCAAAGCTTCCGCATAATTTCCTTCGGATTGAGCCAACATCCGTTACGGTCGTTCATTCTATTCAAAAAATCTCCGTTCCAAAAACCGTACATGAGGTTTTCATCTCATACGGCTTCTCCCTTCTATACATAGTACTAAGCGAAAAATCTATAGAATAAAAATCGAATTAGTCCCATCTCATTATGGACCGAAGGGGGCTGGTATTTTTCCAAGAAATCTCTAGCCAACCTTCCCCCAAGAGGTTTTTCTTAACACCAATGAATTATATTAATGCTAGAGGAAAACGATAGCTCCAAGAATTTCTTTGTTCTCAACGCCTCCTATTTAGAGGAATTAGCCACTTCAACGACCTTTGATGGTTATAAGGGTATCCAAAGTACAAACCTGATGGTTGTTTGTTATCCCAACCATTCTTCCCAACCCTGATACCAATCAGGAAAGGGCTAATTTCTAACAAAGTTTTTCTCTTGTTGATTCCTATTTCGTGGTGTAGTGCTTTTCTCCCCTATGCTGCCTATTGGTACTAGTAGAGTCGGATTGCCCTGTAATACAGAACCTATCCTGTAGGTGTAACCTTTCGCTCAATACTCAAATCTACAATTGAAGCATCTGAGGCCACATCAATCGAGGATACACGACAGAAGGAATTGTTAGTTCACCTCACCTTCCCCAAGCGCGGGTTTCCTTTACTAATTTTGTTCTCTCTATGCGAACCCTCTCTCTTTCTCGTAAGAATGAGATATAGGTAGGGCTAAAAAAAAAAAGAGTCAAATCGCACCATCTCTATAATAAGTAAATGCCCTTTTTTCCCCGGAGGTTGTCGGAATTATTTGCAATAAAATATTGGCTACAATCGAGGAGGTCTTATTCAATGAAATTTCCATTTATACGGGATCTAGGCATAATTCCCAACCCATTCTATATAGAATTCTTTTCATTCTATCACAAAATAACATAAAAACAAAACATTCGATTCTTATAAATCGATCCATATGCTCTAAATGGATAAGAGAGATATGGATTTCCGCTCAGCTCAAATTGTCTCCTTTTCCTTCTGTTTGGACAAGAAGAGAAGAGATATGAAATATTTGACTAAGACTGGATTTCATTCCACTTTCCTATTTCTCAACAACAACTTCCCTCATCAGCTATTTCGCGTTTTCAAAGTCATTTAATTGCCCCATACCCCTTTTATATTTAGATTGTATGGCGTAATGTACCTTATGCAAATGGAATTCTAGGGTTCCTTTATTTTCTTATGGAATAAGAAGAATTCTTCCATTCTCTTTTTATTTTGGTTTTCCCCAAAGAAAAACTTTTCGAGGGAGCAGAATTCCTAGTAAAAAAATACAGGATCCTTCCACTTAGATGAAAAGGAATTTTTCCATCCAATCCAATAGAGCCATGAATTCCCGAGCCGTTGTGGCTGTACCTGTACTGCAGGAATACGAAAACTCGCTATTCACTCAGTTTATTTTCCATAATAAGATTATGTAGGAGAGATGGCCGAGCGGTTCAAGGCGTAGCATTGGAACTGCTATGTAGACTTTTGTTTACCGAGGGTTCGAATCCCTCTCTTTCCGTTTCTCTTAATTCATCAATGTTAGCGATCACAATGTATCAAATTAAATAACAATTTATTCCAACAATAATACCTTTAATTAATAGAAATTCTCTATAGCAAATTACTGTGGTATGTAAAATACACATCGAGGAAATAACAAAAAAGAAAAAAGTATCCTAGGGTTAATCTATTTCTGCTAGGTGAACGGGAAAATACGAATTAAGAGCCTTAGGTCGATTTAGTTCGGGGAAAGGGGAAGGGGAAAAAAATTCTATGAACCTTTCCTTTTTTCGTTAAGTTCAAGTCTGGCGAGAATAATATTCTACAACTAACAACTCATTTATTTTGAGACCGACCCACTTCCTATCTAGAATTTTTTTTTACTAGTCCTTTATATTGCAATGTGTCAACCGTCAAATGCTTTGGTAATTTGCCCGGATCGGATGAAGCAATATAATTTTGAACCAAACGTTTTGATCGTTGGTTATCCTTCGTAGTAATAATATCTCGGGGTTTGCAACGAAAGCTTGGTATATCAACTATACGACCATTAACTAAAATATGTCTATGGTTAACTAATTGTCGGGCCCCAGGAATGGTTGAAGCCATACCCAATCGAAAAAGGATATTATCCAAACGCATTTCAAGTAATTGTAGTAAAACCTGACCTGTGGATCTTTTTGCTTTTCCAGCGATATGTACATATCTAAGTAATTGTCGTTCTGTCAGACCATAATGAAAACGCAATTTCTGTTTTTCTTGAAGACGAATACGATATTGCTCTTTTTTCCCAGAATGGAATTTCTTTTTCTGATTACTTCCGGATTTAGGCGTTTTTCTAGTGAGTCCTGGTAAAGCTCCCAGACGGCGTATTTTTTTAAACGAGGCCCTCGATAACGGGACATGAAGACTCCTTTTTTATTTTATTGAAATTTCATTTTACACAATAAATTTCGTTCTATTTACATTACAGAATACAGCGAAATTCAACAGAATTAAACTAAAGGATAAACAGAGTAAAATCTACTAAAGTAACACAAAAAATGGAGTAACACAAAAAATGGAATTTCATCAACATCTGGATTTTTTGTATATATATTATTTATTTTTATGCTTTGTATCTAGCAAAATTGTAAGGTAAAACGACATAATAGACCCTGGATTCCCCATTTTATTCGGAGAAAAAGAGAAATTCTTGTTCATAGAACATCGATAGAAAAAAAAGCCGACTATCGGATTTGAACCGATGACCCTCGCATTACAAATGCGATGCTCTAACCTCTGAGCTAAGTGGGCTTACATAACAGAAATAGTGTAACAAATAAAAATATATATAGGGAATCTGTAAAATGTCAGATCTTAATTATTAATCTTAGTTATTAACTAGTTCTAAATTGGAAGTTCCACTTAGATAGAAAAAAAAAAATACTAGAATTTCATAAAGATAAAGTTAGCTTGATATGCTTAACTAAATGATATTCTTAAATAGGATTATAGAATTTATTGAACTTTCTTTTTATTTCTCTAATTCGCAAATGGATTTTTTTAATAGAATCTATTCCAAATTCTATATTGAATTTGATTTCAGATATTTTCAATTTGATATGGCTCGGAGGAATAATCTAATACATAGAAAAGAAGAAAAAGAAGAATATATATGAATAATATAATAAAGAGAAAATGCCAAGAGATTGGCATTTTCATTTGATCATTATATACATTTTTGAGATATTTTGTTTTTTTTATTTGTTAATAATTTAAGGATAAATAGTTCACTAAGGAGAAGATAGAATCATAGCAAATGAAATTTCTAATTCAGTTTAGAAAAAAAGAATGAATATCAAGCGTTATAGTATGATTTGGAATACTCTAAAAAGGAAGGAGGGAGGCGGGAGAGAGAAAAACTTTTGGATATATTCATTCCGATTGAATTGCAAATATATCAACGATAAAATCAATGCAATTCTGAATTGCAATAAGCGAGCGGGGTGTCTCAAATAGAGATGAGTTGCTAGACTACGTCGAATAATGAATTTCAATGATTCAAAAAAAAACTAAGAGATGGATTAAATTATACAAGGAATCCTGGTTTCAAAGAAAAGTAAAATGGGGATATGGCGAAATCGGTAGACGCTACGGACTTGATTGTATTGAGCCTTGGTATGGAAACCTGCTAAGTGGTAACTTCCAAATTCAGAGAAACCCTGGAATGAAAAATGGGCAATCCTGAGCCAAATCCCTTTTTTGAAAAACAAGTGGTTCTCAAACTAGAACCCAAAGGAAAAGGATAGGTGCAGAGACTCAATGGAAGCTGTTCTAACGAATCGAAGTAATAACGATTAATCACAGAACCCATATTATAATATAGGTTCTTTATTTTATTTTTAGAATGAAATTAGGAATGATTATGAAATAGAAAATTCATAATTTTTTTTTAGAATTATTGTGAATCTATTCCAATCAAATATTGAGTAATCAAATCCTTCAATTCATTGTTTTCGAGATCTTTTAATTTTTAAAAGTGGATTAATCGGACGAGGATAAAGAGAGAGTCCCATTCTACATGTCAATACTGACAACAATGAAATTTCTAGTAAAAGGAAAATCCGTCGACTTTATAAGTCGTGAGGGTTCAAGTCCCTCTATCCCCAAACCCTCTTTTATTCCCTAACCATAGTTGTTATCCTTTTTTTCTTTTATCAATGGGTTTAAGATTCACTAGCTTTCTCATTCTACTCTTTCACAAAGGAGTGCGACAAGAACTCAATGAATCTTATGCTATTCATTAAATAGATGATTTCTTTTTTATTTCTTTTTTATTTATTAGAGTAGAGTATCGGCAAGGAATCTCGATTATTAATTCGTTTTTTTTTAAGTATTATTAAGTAAGCCATCCACAATGCATAGGACTACCCCTCCCCATTTCCTAATTTTGAATGGAATACTTTATTGATTTTTTAGTCCCTTTAATTGACATAGATGCAAATACTTTACTAAGATGATGCACAAGAAAGGGTCAGGATAGCTCAGTTGGTAGAGCAGAGGACTGAAAATCCTCGTGTCACCAGTTCAAATCTGGTTCCTGGCACAGAAAAAAAGGATCTACTGAATAGATATTGATACAAATATTTTGAGATGGATTGGGGTAAATATTTATTAAAAATCTACTTAGTCTTTAGTCTAGAGTAAGTAGATAAATCTCTAGAGTAAGTAGATAAATCTCTAAACACTTCTTTTTCTTTTAAAAAAAGGGTTTAAATCTCTGGTTCTTTATGGTATAGAAAGAGGTGAGATTAGGTGCCCTTTTCTTCATTTTGCATTTCTTATTAATTTTGTATACCGCTATTCCGAAGAATATATTTTTTTTTATTCTTGCTTATCCTACTTTCCCAGTTGTTCTAAGTAATATGCGCGGTACAAAGTTCGTGGTAGGAACTTCTTTGAGTCATTGTATTTTTCTGTTCATACGAAGGAAACAAATATGTGATTTTCCAAATTGGAAAATAGAAATGAAGCCCTTTTTGTTCAGTCTATCTGGACCTTTTTGTATAATAGGAATTAATTAGAATATTATATTCTAAGTATTTCGTTTCGTCTAGGAACAGAACGTCAAAATATTCCTTGACTTGAATAAATCTGGAATTGTGTTGTATAAGTGAACATGAATTTATTATCACTCAATGAGCATCTTGTATTTCATAGAAATTGGGGGTTATATAGTCCTTACGTAAGGGCCAGCCTATCCAAACTTTCAGGCATTAAGATACGTTTAAGACGTGGATGATTATCATAAGAAATTCCCACCATATCATAAGATTCGCGTTCTTGAAAATCGGCACTTCTCCAAACCCAGAAAACAGACGGGATTCTAGGATTATCCTTTTGGGCAAAGACTTTTATGCATACCTCTTCTGGGTTATCTATACCATACTGTATTCTCGTAAGATGATACACGCTAGCTAAAGATCCACCGGGTGCTACGTCATAAGCACATTGGGAACGTAAATAATTGTAACCATATACATATAAAATGACAGCAATGGAATCCCAATCCCCCGCTTTTATTTGTAAAGTCTCTACTCCTCGATGATCGAAGCCCAAAGACCTATGAACCACGTCATGTTTAACTAGCCAATTAGATAACCAACCCTGCTGCATTGTCTTGATCTCTCCCCCTTTGTATAAATATTTCACATTTCAAATGCAAGTTTGAAAGATTGTACTGCTCTTTTCTTTCTTTTTCTGCACAAAAGAACCCCTCCTAATTCACTAATTTGTAGGAAGATACTGAACTTTTGGATTTGAAAAAAGTTTCAGAAGATATATCTAAAGTAGATGGTGATTGATAGAGCAATTCTTGTTCGTAAGTTCCAGTGTGAGTACTGCGCCGAACATAAAGTTTGTGACGGGTAGTAAAAGATCTATTTTTCTTTTGACTTTGACATAGAGTTCGATCCTCAATTATTTCTCGCGCTATCTTCTTACGAAGTTTTGTTAGGGCATCTATAACAGCCTCTGGTTTAGGCGGGCAACCCGGCAGGTAGACGTCCACAGGAATTAACTTATCAACTCCTCGAACAGTACTATAGGAATCTGTACTGAACATGCCCCCTGTAATAGTACAGGCTCCCATAGCAATGACGTATTTCGGTTCAGGCATTTGCTCATATAATCGCACTAAAGATGGAGCCATTTTCATTGTTACCGTACCAGCTGTTAAAATTAGGTCCGCTTGTCTAGGACTTGATCTTGGTACCAATCCATAACGATCAAAGTCGAATCGTGAGCCTATTAATGAAGCAAATTCAATGAAACAACAACTGGTACCATATAGAAGGGGCCATAAACTTGAGAGTCTTGACCAATTTTGAAAGATCGTTTGGTGTAGTTGAAATAACGGAATTGGAACTTGTTTGGTCGAGTAACGGAAACTCAATCAAACTCATAATTGTCTCAATGGAATCTTTTCCTTCTTTTTTTTTTTTTTCTGAATATTCAGTTAAGACCATTCCAAGGCTCCTTTTCGCCATGCATAAACTAAACCAACAACTAGGATAAGCACAAAAATGAAAGCTTCGATAAAAACGGATACACCCAATACGTCGAAACTCATTGCCCAAGGGTAGAGAAAGACTGTTTCCACATCAAAAACAACAAAAACTAGCGCAAACATGTAATAGCGTATTCGGAATTGTAACCAAGCCCCCCCCATGGGTTCTATACCCGATTCATAACTAGAAAGCTTCTCTGGTCCTTCACTAACCGGGGCTAAAAGTCCTGAAATCCAAAATACCAAAATAGGAATAAGGCTTGCTATTATTAGAAATGTCCAAAAAATATCATATTCGTGAAGCAGAAACATAAATGTACTCCCATTAATGTGGAATAGGCGGAACTGAATTAGTCAATTCAAGTTGACATTGTCAATTTATCCAGAACTTCTCTCTTTTCCTCGGTGAAACAAGAATCTGTTTTGCTCAAACCAAAGGCAAGGAGCGCTTACTTTAGCTTTATTTCTTTTGTGATATGTCTTCCTTAAGGATTCATCCAATGTAATCCCCACTTCCCTTCTTTTTGATTTCCCTTCTATTTAGATATGATATAGACCTAATTCTTATACAAAGAAAACTCTTTCGCTTCACTTTGTCTCACTTTCTCTAGAATCTCTAGAAAAAAGAATTGCTCTACCCTTTATTTAATGATAGTCAGAGACTATTAAATAAAAAAGAAAATACTTACTACTAATTGGATTAGAACCTAATTAAAATAGGATGATTAATATATATTAAAATAGGATGATTAATATATACATCCTAATGAGGAGTAATACTAAAAAAAGAACTCTATTTCAGAATTATGAAACAGAATATCCTGTTTTATTATTTACTCTTTCTTTTTTTTTTTCTTTCGATTTTTTCTATTTATTTAAAGTGGATCGATTTAGATAATGTATATGATAGTAATATACTTCAAATAAAATAGGAATTCGCAAAATGGAGAAAATCGTTGCAGTCATTATAGGAAAGTATGGGAAGACTTAGAGCATATCCTATTTAAAGGAGGATGAAATTCAAATCAGGTAAGGGATCCTTCCTTCTATTGATTTGATCAAAATCTTTTTTCTTTTCCTGTCTCTCTGATTTGCGTTTCGATGAATGAGCCTATGGTAATGCTTTTATCTCTATTCTATGGCGCAATCGACCGTCGAGTCTATAAACAAGTACTAAATAAGGAAAAGAAAACTATACTAAGGAAACATAAGATATCCATCCTAAAATGGAAAAAAGACGTATATATTAGGGCTATACGGATTCGAACCGTAGACCTTCTCGGTAAAACAGATCAAACAGATTATTATCGAAATGATTCGAACTGTTTCAAAGACCCAACATGCATTTTTTCTGCATTGGGCTCTTTCATCAACTAATGTAAAGATCAGTTAATTCGCCATAGTTTTTCTTTAGGGAAAGATAATAAGATGGCTCCCTGTGCTCTGATTGATTATTTGTCTTATGATCTATCTAGGAACAATACCAAAGTGTTTCAAAGGAGGATTACCTTGACTTAGGTCTGCCTCCGGCCTAAATTAAATCAACCTAAGTGAAATGGAGTCTCTATCGTTCCGCTGCAAGAGTTTACTATGAGGACTTCATACACCCTTAAAGTTCATAGAACGAAAAGAAGGTTTTTTGGAGGCCCTTATCCTCATTACGCCTAGCATTGAGTGGGCTGGATATTTACCTTATCAACTAGCAAATCAATAGGAGTTCTATTTGAGTAAGCACCTTAATTGGCACCTGAATCGGACTGAACCAGCTGTTTGTCATTGTCAGGCTACTGTTCTTCTATTCTTTCGAATCCATGAAGTAAGACATTGATTTTGCAACAAGGTCAATTATGTTCATTGCATAAAAAGTTCCCTTGAAAAGCATTGGCGCACGTGTAAACGAGTTTGCTCTACCGAACTGAGCTATAGCCCTTGTCAGAGATATCTTAACATATAGATAATTTCTTGTCAAGATGAATATTCTCTAATGCCAGAGGATATCCCTTGATCCGTTACTATATAACATAAACATACCAATAACGGAGCGGTATTGCTTATAAAAAGGATTCAATCTATAATCGATCGAAGTAATGGGCTTCTTTTGTGGTGATAAATTGCCTACTTAACTCAGTGGTTAGAGTATTGCTTTCATACGGCGGGATTCATTGGTTCAAATCCAATAGTAGGTAGGTAGGTAGAAAAATTACTAGATAGCATTGGGATCTACTTCGCTTCGCTATCTAATAACTTTTTCTACCCTTCTTTCCTTTTTCTTTGTATCAACGAATCTTTGGATTGTCTTCAATTGGATGGGGGTAATCCAATTGACAGCCTCGACTCGTATCCTAGCTCGTCTGAGAGCTAGCTTCGCTTCAAACAATTCTTTCGTACCTTCAGCTTTACTCAAGTTAGCTTCGGCTATTTCAAGTGCCTGTTGAGCTTCTTCTGGATCAATGTCACTACCCAGTTCTGCATCATTTCCTAAAATGATGATCTCATTATTAACTATTCTTGCAAAACCACTCCACAGAACCGCCGTTAACCATTGGTCGTTCAGGAGGCGTATTCTCAAAGGACCCATATCTACAGCTGTGTTAATGGGGGCGTGGTTTGGTAATACACCAATTTGGCCACTATTAGTAGATAAAATGATTTCTTTCACTTCACAATCCCAAATAATTCGTTTAGGAGTCAGTACATAAAGATTTAATTTCATTTCTTCAATTTGCTCTCCTCTTCTAAGTTTATAGCTTTCGTGCTAGCTTCATCGATGTTCCCCACTAAATAAAAAGCCTGTTCGGGTAGGCCGTCTAATTCTCCGGAAAGGATTAGTTGAAATCCCCTAATTGTTTCTGCAAGACCAACATACTTTCCTGGAGAACCGGTAAAAACTTCTGCCACAAAGAACGGTTGTGATAAGAACCGCTCGATTTTTCGTGCTCTTGCTACAGTTAAACGATCCTCCTCCGATAATTCATCCAATCCAAGAATTGCGATAATGTCCTGAAGTTCTTTGTAACGTTGTAAAGTTTCCTTAACTCTTTGCGCAGTTTCATAATGTTCGTTGCCAACAATCCGAGGCTGTAACATAGTTGAGGTTGAATCTAAAGGATCCACTGCGGGATAAATACCCTTGGAAGCTAATCCTCTGGAAAGTACGGTAGTAGCGTCCAAATGTGCAAATGTTGTGGCAGGAGCAGGGTCGGTCAAATCGTCTGCAGGTACATAAACTGCTTGGATCGAAGTTATAGATCCCTTTTTGGTAGAAGTAATTCTTTCTTGCAAAGAACCCATTTCTGTACTAAGGGTAGGTTGATAACCCACTGCGGAGGGCATTCTGCCTAATAAGGCGGATACTTCCGATCCTGCTTGAACAAAACGAAAGATATTATCGATGAATAAAAGCACGTCTTGCTTATTAACATCTCGGAAATATTCTGCCATAGTTAGGGCAGTTAAACCAACTCTCATACGAGCTCCCGGCGGTTCATTCATTTGGCCATAGACTAGAGCTACCTTTGATTCCTCAATATTTTTTTCATTAATTACTCCGGATTCCTTCATTTCCATATAAAGATCATTTCCTTCACGAGTCCGTTCCCCTACTCCGCCAAATACGGATACGCCTCCATGAGCTTTAGCAATGTTATTGATTAATTCCATGATGAGTACTGTTTTACCTACTCCTGCCCCCCCAAACAGTCCGATTTTTCCTCCACGTCGATAGGGAGCTAAAAGATCGACCACCTTAATACCTGTTTCAAAGATAGATAATTTCGTATCTAACTCGATAAAGGCAGGCGCAGATCTATGAATAGGAAATGTTGCACTAGTATCCACAGGACCCAAATTGTCAATAGGCTCCCCAAGAACGTTAAAAATTCGTCCGAGAGTAGCTCCACCGACTGGAACACTGAGAGGAGTTCCCGTGTCAATCACTTCCATTCCTCTCATCAACCCCTCTGTAGCACTCATAGCCACAGCTCTAACTCGATTATTTCCTAATAATTGTTGTACCTCACAAGTCACATTAATTTGCTTATCGGCAGTGTCTCGACTCTTGACTATCAAAGCATTATAAATATAAGGCAACTTGCCCGGGGGAAAAGTGATATCCAGCACGGGTCCAATAATTTGATCAATACGCCCTACGCTTTTTTCTTCAATTGTGGAAATCCCGGGACGCGAAGTAGTAGGATTGGTTCTCATAATTATCACATAATTTTCAAAAAAAAAGGAATTTGTCGAAATTTTTTTTCTTGTTGAATAATGCCAAATCAAAAAAAATATCCAAAAATCCAAAAGTCAAAAGGAAATGAATTAGTTAATTCAATAAAAAAGAAAAGGGGACTCGCACTTGATTTCGTTGCCCAAGCGAATCCCATTCAATCGTTTACTTATGGAATGAATCCGTTGGAAAGTTCAATCCATTTTTTTCATATAAATTTCGCCTTTTGTGAAGGATCTGTGCCTACTCTACTTTCCTATCTAGGACTTCGATATACAAAATATATACTACTGTGAAGCATAGATTGCTGTCAACAGAGAATTTTCTTAGTATTTAGGTATTTAGATTCAAAATATCAAAGGGGAAGAACTTTAAAAATTGTAAAATAAAGATTAGGGTTTGGGTTGCGCTATATCTATCAAAGAGTATACAATAATGATGGATTTGGTGAATCAAATCCACGGTTTAATAACGAACCGTGTTAACTTACCATAACAACAACTCAATTCCTATCGAATTCCTTCCTATCGAATTCCTATAGTAAAATTCCTATAGGATAGAACGTACACAGGGTGTACACATTATATATGAATGAAACATATTCATTAACTTAAGCATACTCCTTTTTTTATTTAATGAGTTGATATTAATTAAATATCTTTTTTTTTAGATTTTTGCAAAGGTTTCATTTACGCCTAATCCATATCGAGTAGACCCTGTCGTTGTGAGAATTCTTAATTCATGAGTTGTAGGGAGGGACTTATGTCACCACAAACAGAAACTAAAGCAAGTGTTGGATTTAAAGCTGGTGTTAAGGATTATAAATTGACTTACTACACCCCGGAGTACGAAACCAAGGATACTGATATCTTGGCAGCATTCCGAGTAAACTCCTCAGCTCGGGGTTCCGCCTGAAGAAGCAGGAGCTGCAGTAGCTGCGGAATCTTCTACTGGTACATGGACAACTGTTTGGACTGATGGACTTACCAGTCTTGATCGTTACAAAGGACGATGCTATCACATCGAGCCCGTTCCTGGGGACCCAGATCAATATATCTGTTATGTAGCTTATCCATTAGACCTATTTGAAGAGGGTTCTGTTACTAACATGTTTACTTCCATTGTGGGTAACGTATTTGGTTTCAAAGCCTTACGCGCTCTACGTTTGGAGGATCTACGAATTCCCCCTGCTTATTCAAAAACTTTCCAAGGTCCGCCTCACGGTATCCAAGTTGAAAGGGATAAGTTGAACAAGTACGGTCGTCCTTTATTGGGATGTACTATTAAACCAAAATTGGGATTATCCGCAAAAAATTACGGTAGAGCGTGTTATGAGTGTCTACGCGGTGGACTTGATTTTACCAAAGATGATGAAAACGTAAACTCACAACCATTTATGCGCTGGAGAGACCGTTTTGTCTTTTGTGCCGAAGCAATTTATAAAGCACAAGCCGAAACTGGTGAAATCAAGGGGCATTACTTGAATGCGACTGCAGGTACATGCGAAGAAATGATTAAGAGAGCTGTATTTGCAAGGGAATTAGGGGTTCCTATTGTAATGCATGACTACTTAACAGGAGGATTCACCGCAAATACTACTTTGTCTCATTATTGCCGCGACAACGGCCTACTTCTTCACATTCACCGAGCAATGCATGCAGTTATTGATAGACAGAAAAATCATGGTATGCATTTCCGTGTATTAGCTAAAGCATTGCGTATGTCGGGGGGAGATCATATCCACTCCGGTACAGTAGTAGGTAAGTTAGAAGGGGAACGCGAAATAACTTTAGGTTTTGTTGATTTATTGCGCGATGATTTTATTGAAAAAGATCGTTCTCGCGGTATCTTTTTCACTCAGGACTGGGTATCCATGCCAGGTGTTATACCGGTGGCTTCTGGGGGTATTCATGTTTGGCATATGCCAGCTCTGACCGAAATCTTTGGAGATGATTCCGTATTACAATTTGGTGGAGGAACTTTAGGACATCCTTGGGGAAATGCACCTGGTGCAGCAGCTAATCGTGTGGCTTTAGAAGCCTGTGTACAAGCTCGTAACGAAGGGCGCGATCTTGCTCGTGAAGGTAATGAAATTATCAAAGCAGCTTGCAAATGGAGTGCTGAACTAGCCGCAGCTTGTGAAATATGGAAGGAGATCAAATTTGATGGTTTCAAAGCGATGGATACCATATAAAATAAAAAAAAAAGCAAAATAGAAAGAGAAAAAATAAGTTAAGAAATGCAGTAATTCTTCTTTATTCCTCTAATTGATTGCAATTCAATTCGGCTCAATCTTTTCTAAAAAAAAAAAAGACTGAGCCGAATTGAAATAGATCTTGATACGATCATGAGACTTGACAAATCGAGATTCTTCTATTCTATATATCTAGAATATAGAAAGGTATAATACAATAAACAAATATAAATCAAAATATAGTATTATCGTACGATAATGGAATCAAATACGCAGTATTTACAGAAAAGAGTCTTCGTTTATTGGGAAAGAATCAATATACTTTTAATGTCGAATCGGGATTCACTAAGACAGAAATAAAGCATTGGGTCGAACTCTTCTTTGGTGTTAAGGTAGTAGCTGTGAATAGCCATCGACTACCCGGAAAGGGTAGAAGAATGGGACCTATTCTGGGACATACAATGCATTACAGACGTATGATCATTACCCTTCAACTGGGTATTCTATTCCACTTCTACTTTTTAAATTAAAGGGTATTCTGAAAGAGGTATTTCTTTTATTTTCACAATAGCTTTCTTTTGAATCCAATTTCAAGTTCGATTAGAAGGATAGAAAGGCGATGAGAATGGGAAAAGAAAAATAAAATATTTTATTTTAATGAGTTCCCCTTTTGAGTTCCCCTTTTTTGCAATTTTCTTATTATCAATTCCATTCATTTATTTTATAGAATACTTTTTTATTCTATATCTATAAAAAATCTTTATTTTGTAAACTAAAAAATACAATAGTCAATATTCCTTATAATAGATATACTTAATTATATCATAAGAATCTTAAGATATATTTCGAATAGATAGAAATAGTAAATTTGAATTGAGACACATATTCTATGACAGATTTTAACTTACCCTCTATTTTCGTACCTTTAGTAGGCTTAGTATTTCCGGCAATTGCAATGACTTCCTTATTTCTTTATGTGCAGAAAAATAAGATTGTCTAGAAACGACGGGGCCAAATTTTCTCAATGTATTTCCAGGATCATAATACAGATATTTTTTTGTGTAAGTACTATAATATGATAGGGTATGTAGCTCTTTCTACACACAAATGAAAAACGTCTATGGATGCAGATATAAGCTACGAGCATAAATGCATGCATATGCGTAGCCGACTATAGCGAGTTTTTTTTTTTAAGTGGATCCACTAATTTTTTTTGAATAGAAAGTCAATGTATCTAACCAATTATTTCACAGGAGTACTAGCTACTGAAGGCTATTTCAGAATCAAAAAAAGTAAAGTAAAAATCATTTAGCTTATTCTCTCAATTTCAATTGACCGCTACTGGATTTAGTATATCTAATATGAATTGGCGATCAGAACACATATGGATAGAACTTCTAAAAGGTTCTCGAAAAAGAGGTAATTTTTTCTGGGCCTGTATTCTTTTTCTAGGTTCATTAGGATTCTTAGCGGTTGGGGCTTCCAGTTATCTTGGTAAGAATATGATATCTGTACTTCCATCTCAACAAATTCTTTTTTTTCCACAGGGGGTCGTGATGTCTTTCTACGGAATCGCGGGCCTATTCATTAGCTCCTATTTGTGGTGCACTATTTTATGGAATGTAGGCAGTGGTTATGACCGATTCGATAGAAAAGAGGGAATAGTGTGCATTTTTCGTTGGGGATTCCCTGGAATAAAACGTCGCATCTTCCTTCAATTCCTTGTGCGGGATATCCAATCAATTAGAATTCAGGTTAAAGAGGGTCTTTATCCTCGTCGTATCCTTTATATGGAAATCCGGGGCCAGGGGGTCATTCCCTTGACTCGTACTGATGAGAAGTTTTTTACTCCACGAGAAATTGAACAAAAAGCTGCCGAATTGGCCTATTTCTTGCGTGTACCAATTGAAGTATTTTGAGTACCAATTGCAATTTTTTGCAATTGTAAGGGGATTTTCGAGTATTTATCTAAAGTAAAGGAAGGAACAAACGAGGATAAGAGAAAATTGCTTCGAATTTGTTTTGTCCAAGTGAGATATATGGCATACTATTCTTCCATTTTTATACGAAAGGCCTTTTTTTATTTCTCTATTCCACTCCATTTAGATCTAAGAAAGAACCCAATACAATGAAATTCCACTAGTATACAAAAAGAGAAATAGATACAAACACAAGGTCTCAAACCTTGTTATAGAATTTTTGCTTCAAAGAAAAGAAATATCATATATATTCAGCTTACAGATCAAAAATGAAAAAAAAGAAAGCATTGCCTTCTTTCTTATATCTTGTATTTATCGTACTTTTGCCCTGGGGAGTCTCTTTCTCTTTTAACAAATGTCTGGAACTTTGGATTAAGAATTGGTGGAATACCAGGCAATCCGAAACTTTCTTAACTGATATTCAAGAGAAAAGGATTCTAGAAGGATTCATAGAATTAGAGGAACTTTTTCTCTTGGACGAAATGATAAAAGAGAAACCGAAGACACATGTACAAAAACTTCCTATAGGAATACACAAGGAAATAATACAATTGGCCAAAATAGATAATGAGGATCATCTCCATATCATTTTGCATTTCTCAACAAATATAATCTGTTTGGCTATTCTAAGTGGTTCTTTTTTTCTGGGTAAAGAAGAACTTGTCATTTTGAATTCTTGGGTTCAGGAATTTTTCTATAACTTAAATGATTCAATAAAAGCTTTTTTTATTCTTTTAGTTACTGATTTTTTTGTTGGATTTCACTCTACCCGCGGTTGGGAACTACTAATTCGTTGGGTCTACAACAATCTTGGATGGGCTCCTAACGAGCTAATTTTCACTATTTTTGTTTGTAGTTTTCCTGTGATTCTAGACACGTGTTTGAAATTTTGGGTCTTTTTTTGTTTAAACCGTCTATCTCCTTCACTTGTAGTCATTTATCATTCAATTAGTGAAGCATAAACTCACTCATTTCATTTCCTAATATTAATCAAATTAGCATATTTCTTTTCTTCCTTTAGAAATAGAAAGAAAGCCCTTTTCCTTTTTAACAAAATTCTTTCTATTTCTACCTGCTCAAGGTATTCATCATTCTAGTACAACTATTGCAGTAGAATGACAACAGACTCGTGTATAGGGAACTAGATTAGCTTAGCTACCTATCTAATTTATTGTAGAAATTCCGGGATCCGCGATTGGACATGGAAAATAGAAAAACTTTTTCTTGGTTAAAGGAACAGATGATTCGATCGATTTCTGTATCGATCATGATATACGTAATAACTCGCACATCTATTTCAAACGCATATCCCATTTTTGCGCAGCAGGGTTATGAAAACCCGCGGGAAGCAACTGGACGAATTGTATGTGCCAATTGCCATTTAGCTAATAAGCCTGTGGATATTGAAGTTCCCCAAGCAGTGCTTCCTGATACTGTATTTGAAGCAGTTCTTCGAATTCCTTATGATATGCAGCTGAAACAAGTTCTTGCTAATGGTAAAAAGGGAGGGTTGAATGTGGGTGCTGTTCTTATTTTGCCCGAGGGATTCGAATTAGCGCCGCCCGACCGTATTTCTCCTGAGTTGAAAGAAAAGATAGGAAATCTCTCTTTTCAGAGTTATCGTCCCAATAAAAAAAATATTCTTGTGATAGGCCCTGTTCCCGGTAAGAAATATAGTGAAATTGTCTTTCCCATTCTTTCCCCCGATCCCGCTACAAAAAAAGACGTTCATTTCTTAAAATATCCCATATATGTAGGGGGAAACCGAGGAAGGGGACAGATCTATCCTGACGGTAGCAAGAGTAACAATACGGTCTATAATGCTACGTCAACAGGTATAGTAAAAAAAATACTACGTAAAGAAAAGGGGGGATATGAAATATCCATAGTGGATGCATCGGATGGACGCCAAGTGATTGATATTATACCTCCCGGGCCAGAACTTCTTGTTTCAGAGGGGGAATCAATCAAGCTTGATCAACCATTAACAAGCAATCCTAATGTAGGAGGGTTTGGTCAGGGGGATGCAGAAATAGTGCTTCAGGATCCATTGCGCGTCCAAGGCCTTTTGTTTTTCTTCGCATCTGTTATTTTGGCACAAGTTTTTTTGGTTCTCAAAAAGAAACAGTTTGAAAAGGTTCAATTGTACGAAATGAATTTCTAGATCCTGGGATTTCTTACCATCAAGTGAGAAAAAAGCCTCGATTTCTGGAATTCCTTATTTCTATCTCATGCAAAAGAAGAGGATCCAAGGCAAAGACGAGAACAATAAAAGGAACAAGTCCTTTTAGGAGGAATTGTGGGTCTTCTTAATCCTCTATTGGGCACAAGAAAAAGGCTTTTTTGCCTTTTTCTTGTGTCGATTCTTCTTGTATCGAAGTAAGAATCATTTTTCTTCTTATTTGTTTTGTCAAAGATTACTATTTATTCTTTATTCGGGTCTGTCTTTTGGACTTCCTTTGCTTAGGTTCGGGCGCGGTAGTGGACAAACAGAGGGAAAGAAGGTATGGCGGGGGACACATTTCTTGTGAGCAAATAGAATTGCTTTACTTTTTGAATTAAGTTCAACTTTGAACTTACAGAAATTTTGTAAAAAAAAATCTATACCCTCCCATGGAAGGGTGGTTTTGATTTTTAGGCTAGTTGAGTAGTTTTGATTAAGGTTTTATTAGTTTATTACTCTAAACTAAATCAACGATTTGCAGGATACTTCCTTCATGGAATAAAATACTGGATCCTCTCCCCTCTTTCTTGTTGCTTCATAAGAGTGAATCCATTTTATGGGCGAAAGGCGGGGGCTTTAAATCGACCGATGGATTGCTTCACTCACTAACATCATTAACAAACAAAAGAATAAATGGAGGGATTCCAACCATCAGAGCAAAGGTTTTCTCTTTGTTATTTTTACAAATAGAAATAGGTAACCAATTTCTAGATTATGGAACAAAACCGCGTTATAACAATAAGAATTCCGCGGGCCCTTTCCGCTCTAATCAGATAAAGGGGAGTAAGGACCCGCTAAGTTCCTACTTTTTCATGTTTACAATCTGGATCCTCCGATTACTATAGAGATGAACCCAATCCAGAATACGAACCGTAAAAGAAAACACCTATTAAACCAATCACAAGAATACCAGTTACAGTACCTATCAGCCAAAGAGGAATTCTTCCAGTAGTATCGGCCATTTCCCCTACTTTCCTCCACATTTTCTCAAGTGGTCATGCTAGAGACAAAAACAGTCATGGATAGTTATAAAGATGGTATCCTTCCAAATGGGATAAGAGAATTCTTACTACTCTCTTTCTTTCTCTCAATTGAAGAAGTAATTGGAAAATAAAACAGCAAGTACAAAAATGAGTAATAAACCCCAGTATAGACTGGTACGATTCAATTCAACATTTTGTTCATTCGGGTTTGATTGTGTCATAGTTCTATAGTTGGAATTTGGTTTATCGTTGGATGAACTGCATTGCTGATATTGATCCCAAGAAAAAAACCGTGGGTACAGCTAATCCGTGAACAGCCAGCCATCGCACTGTAAAAATAGGATAGGTTCGATCTATGGTCATTGGGGGCCTCCTAAAAGGATCTACTAAATTCATCTAGTTGTTCTAAAGAATCAAAACGGTCGGTTATTAATGGAATTCCTTGTCGGCTTTCCGTGAAATACTCGTTTGGTCGAGGACTTCCAAACACGTCATAAGCTAAACCCGTACTGACAAATAACCAACCCGCAATGAATAGGGAAGGTATAGTAATGCTATGAATAACCCAGTATCGAATACTGGTAATAATATCAGCAAAAGAACGTTCTCCCGTGCTTCCAGACATGCTGAGCTCCCAAAATTTTTATTCAAAAAAGGAATTGATTCCGTAAAAGATGGGATCCACCAGTAAATAGAAAATTACTGATATTTCATCCTTGTGAGATTGTCAATTTTGTACCAAAGGTGTATTTTGAGTATACCGAATTAGTATAGCTATCCTTCCTATGGCACAGCAATCCAGTTTTGCTTGGTCCCGAAACAGAATTCCTTTTTTCTCTTTTTTGTTCCTTGTCTATAGGAAAATTACATGTTATTCAAGGCATCAATAGAACCCCACAATTTTTTGGGTCCTACTTATTTTCATTGTCTTCGGAATAGTAGAATAATTTAATTTGGAATAGCGGCCAAGATCTTGGGAAAATCTAAGTTAATGATTAATAAGATAAAGAATTTAGGAAGGATATTCTCATATTGACGCAATACAAAGATAAGTATATGCAAAATCGATCCCTTTTTAGTTAAAGGAATTTAATTGGTTAGCATAAAATAATATCTAATAAATAGAAAATCGAATAGCGGATAATCCGTTATGAAAGAAACGGAATACATTCTTTGAAGAATCAAGATTCGTAATCAATCCTTGTCTTGTTTGTTGGATTAGGTCTAATTTTCTTGACCAAACAGCAAGCATGGAACTTTACAAGAAGAACTTAAAAGAAAAGGATAATTGAAGTAACTTTGAATCCACTTTTGTTGGGGTTCAAAAAACGAATAAAAATAAATAAAAAAAAGTAAATTTTAGGAATAGTTCCCTTTTTGAGGGGGCCCCTCGGGGGTCGTGGAATGCTTTTCTTCTCCTCTTATTCCATATGGAATACAATGAGTTAAAATTTGCTCCAAAAAGAGGATGAAATCCATCCTATTAAAAAAGAAATAATCCGAATCCGAAATAGAAAGAATTTTTTTTTTTTTTTTCAAATTCAATTCTTTATTTATCTTTTATTCCAAAATTCTCCCGAAAATCCAATTTCATTTTTCAATGGGGTTAGATGATCTAGTTCTTAATATTATTAGTTTACTTAACTGACAGATTCCACAACAAATCTCTTGATTCGGAATTAGGGACTCATGTTCCGTCTGATGAATCGATTTTCTCTTTTTTTTACACTTCTGTATCTCACTCTATCTTGTTTTTTAGTATTATCTAAAATAACCGATGAATTATGAATTTTCCATAACTTAAACTTAGGTAAGTGCTTTACCAACATATGTAGTGTAGTAAAAAAAATGGAATTGAACCCCTTCATGCTTACTATAACTAGTTATTTCGGTTTTCTACTGGCTGCTTTAACTATAACCCCAGCTCTATTTATTAGCTTGAACAAGATACGTCTTATTTGAAATGAATTGAATAGAAGAATCTTTCTTTTGGATTCTTGGTATTCTAGACTCTTTTCCACACTAATTACCAATTCTTTTCTTGGTCATTGAGATTCGTGGGTAGTTTAGACTATTATTTAGAGATAGATCGTACCTCTTTTTTTATCCCCTCGAACAAATCGAAATGATTGAAGTTTTTCTATTTGGAATCGTCTTAGGCCTAATTCCTATTACTTTAGCGGGATTATTCGTGACTGCGTATTTGCAATACAGGCGTGGGGATCAGTTGGATCTTTGATTGAGTAATATTTCTTTTTTGATTGACCTCCTCTCTGGTCTGGAGGAGGTCAAATTGGAGTTGCAATTCTACTTTGTTTTTTTTTAAGTTATTTTAGTTTCGACATAAGATATATGGAATCACGCTCTGTAGGATTTGAACCTACGACATCGGGTTTTGGAGACCCGCGTTCTACCAAACTGAACTAAGAGCGCTTTCAAAACAAAAAAAAAAAGAAAATCCTTTTCTATTCCTAACGTGTCTCACGTCCGTATAGTATCCACAAATTCAAGTTATACCCACTTTAATCGATCTCCCCACTACTGCCCATAACGAAGAGAGAATTAATAGGTAGGGATGACAGGATTTGAACCTGTGACATTTTGTACCCAAAACAAACGCGCTACCAAGCTGCGCTACATCCCTTTTCCAAATTGTTGTACAATGCCATTGTACACAATTCCTTTCTTGTTTTCCACATCGTAATTTTCTTCTATTTCTTTATCCATATAGAACTTTCTTGTCATTTCTTGTTTTTGGTCTCATATAATCAAGGAAGGGGTATAAACTAAAATCCAGTCAAATTTCACCTATAAAAGAAAGACTACTATTCCTTAGTAATGTATAGGAAGAAGGGGTCATCTTTTTTAGGGATAGGAAAATCTCGTCTATACGGTTCATTCTATATATATATAATATTTATTTTGTTTTTTTAGTTAGGAATTTCGCCTAAACAAAAGAAATACAAAGGATCTTGGGCAAGAGTATCTGATCATATATGTATTCCAATACGGAAGGAGGATTTTCAATGCGGGATATAAAAACATATCTCTCTGTAGCACCCGTGCTAAGTACTCTATGGTTTGGGGCTTTAGCAGGTTTATTGATAGAAATCAATCGTTTATTCCCAGATGCTTTGTCATTCCCTTTTTTTTAATTCTAGTTATTCCTATGCGAGAGATAGAATTCTTCGTGACATGACGAAAATTTCCCCTTTTTGAATTCTTTTTTAGTATATGAAGCAAAAAGAAAGAAAAGATGGATAAGGATTGTATTCTTTAATTATTTCTCTATGTTTTATTACTTAATTTACGAATTTCAAAAATTTTGTATTCTATTGGATTGGATTTGTTCGATAATTCGAAGAATTACAACAAAATCTTTAGAAATCACATTTTTAGTTAGGAACTTCTATGGATTTTATTCTTCTTCTTTTCTTTGGATCCAAAATAGAAGAATAAAAGAATAGGTATAAGAATTAAGTTAAGTCGATCCAAAAAGGAAAGGAGGTTCATGGCCAAGGGCAAAGATGTTAGAATCCGAGTTATTTTGGAATGTATTAGTTGTGTTCGAAAGGGTACCAATAAGGAATCGACGGGGATTTCTAGATATAGTACTCAAAAGAATCGCCACAATACGCCCGGACAATTAGAATTAAGAAAATTTTGTCGTTATTGTCGCAAGCATACCACTCATAATGAAATAAAGAAATAGGAGCATCGTGTGTTCGATTTTTCCAAAGAACAGAAAGAGTAAGAACTTCTTATTAAATATATAGAACATAGATAGAATACTAAATACAAATCAACTCATCTGATTTTAGGTAGATATTATTTCATATGTATAGAGGGTTTTTATTTTTATATATTTGGATTTTTTATATTTTTATATAGTATATTTTGATTTAATCAATTTATATAGTATATTTTGATTTAATCAAATAATATATGGACCAAAGAAAGACTACTTCTTCTGGTTCTGGATCAAAAATTAATAAAAGAAAGAAATCCATTTTTTTTTTTCAAATTTTAAAATAAGGAATAAATCATGTATATATCTAAACAACCTTTTCGTAAATCTAAGCAACCCTTTCGTAAATCCAAACAAACTTTTCATAAATCTAAGCAACCTTTTCGTAAATTCAAACAACCTTTTCGTAAATCTAAGCAACCTTTTCGTAAATCCAAACAACCTTTTCGTAGGCGTTCTCGAATAGGCCCGGGGGATCGAATTGATTATAGAAACATGAGTTTAATTAATCGATTTATTAGTGAACAAGGAAAAATATTATCTAGACGAATAAATAGATTAACCTTGAAACAACAACGATTAATTACTCTTGCTATAAAACAGGCTCGTATTTTATCTTTCTTACCATTTCGTAACTATGAGAATGAGAAGCAATTTCAAGCCCAGGCAATTTCAATAATTACTGGTCCTAGACACAGAAAAAATAGACATATTCCTCAATTAACACAAAAGTTCAATTCCAATCGAAACTTAAGAAACTCCAACCAGAATTTAAGAAACAACAATCGAAACTTAAGTTCCGATTGTTGATGTTTTATTCGAAAGACTCAGACTCATATATAAAGTAAAGTAATCCAATTTGGATTCTTGTGTTTGTTATAAGAAAGAAAAATGGGAAAAAATAAATAGTTTTTTTATTTATTGCAACATGCTCGTCGATTCCTACCACTTAATCTTAATTTATTGTATCTTCCCGGAGTTCCCTCTCCGGGAATTCGGTTTTAATTATTCCTGTATATTACTTTTTTATCCTTTAATTGATGATCCTTATTTTATTGGAAATCGTGTAAAGATTATTTGGATTTGATACAGCTACTTGTGCAAGCATTTTACGATTAAGAATCAATTCCTTCTTGGACAGATTGTGTATTAATTTACTATAACTATTGAATACGTTATATACCCGTGTTGCTGCGTTTATCCGAGTGATCCACAAACGACGAAAATCCCTCTTTTGCCTGCCTCTATCTCGATGAGAAGAAACAAAAGCTCTTCTTACTTGTTGAGTAATCACTCGATTAAGTCTTAAATGAGCCCCCCTAAAGTTTGAGGCAAATGAACGCATTTTTGTTCGTCGTCTCCGAGCTATATATCCTCGCGGAACTCTGGTCATTGAATCAAATTAACCTTAATGAATAACTAATGATTTCTCTTCTTTTAACCCTCTTTTTTCCCATTAATAACTAAACGGATTATTCCGATATATAAAATATTAATTCCAATGGCTTTTGCTACTATAACCTTCCCAACCACGATTTTTTATTCTATTTAGTTATTTCGCATAGAAATAACAAATTCTAACGATACTAAAAAAACAGTGGGTTCCATCGTTTTTATGGTTCCCTTTTAAACGGCGAGGCCCTCTCTATACACCGGAGCCCTTTCTTTCATCAAAAGGTATTGTGAACTTGTATAGTTCACATTCTTTGGCTCTACCTATCCATTATAGAGTAAATAACTCTTTTCACAATAAGAGTTATTCATACAGTGACGGTATTTAATTATGAAAGTTGGCTAAGTAGCTGACCCTTTAGTCCGTTCTTTTAAGATAAAGGAGCATAAGCCTTTTTCTTTTTATTACTATTTCCTCCGCTTAATGGATAACCATTTGTTACCAATGGGGGAATTGCTTCTTCCAATCTAGATGATTGGATTTGCACCAAAGGAAACCATAAATTCCATATACCATAGAAATCTAGGATAGAGCTTCTCTATCCTATTCATTGGTACCGATCATGGATACTTCAAAAATTTTATTATTTGTTTGAACTCATGATCTGAACGAGTCGCACATACACCCTAGCACATGTTCCTCGACGCTGAGGACATCCCTTAAGCGCGGCCGATTTTCTAGCATTTCGTATTGGCTGTCTTGCATTTCTAATAAGTTGTTTAACCGTTGGCATGTCGTATGTATATATAAAATGGATTGGTTTAGATCGATCTTAACCTGATGATTCATCATCATGAAGTATTTCTATTTTCTATAGCATAAAACCCGAATTTAGGTTTGAGATAAATTTACAAGAAATCCACCCACTACCAATCCTTAAACATTTCTGGAAACCACACTGGATCAGTATCGCAGTGCTCGTCAATCATTTCATCCCCTACAATATCGACAAGTCCATAAGCTTTGGCTTCGTCTGCTGACATAAAAACATCCCTTTCCATGTCTTCGGATACAACCCAAAAAGGCTTGCCTGTTCTTAGTGCATAAACCCTTGTGATCATTTCGCGAACTTTGTGTAACTCTTCCACTTCTAGTAAAAATTCTGGTGTCCTTGCCCGATAATAAGCACTAGCAGGTTGGTGAAGCATAATCCTAGCGTGAGGGAATGCTATACGCTTGGTGGGTTCTCCTCCAAGCAGAATGAAGGAGGCCATGGACGCGGCTATTCCGAGGCATATTGTATATATATCAGGTGTCACCGTTTGCATCGTATCAAAAATCGCCATTCCTGAGATTAGCCACCCGCCAGGGGAGTTTATAAACAAAAAAATATCGCTATTTCCATCTTCTATACTGAGATATACCATCAGACCTGTAATATGATTTGTGATCTCGCAACGAATCTCTTGACCTAAAAAAAGTGTCCTTTCTCGATACATAACATTGTATAAGTCAACCCAAGTCGCTTCTTCATCTCCGGGAATCCGGTAAGGTACTTTTGGAACACCAATGGGCATATTAGATTAATATTATTAAATTTAAGTAAAAAAACTACACTTTAATATGGAAACGTAAGAATGGAAGAGAAAGAAAGAATCCGCAGTTTATTATCTTCATTTTTTTTTTCTTATTCTATAAGAATACTATAGATTCTATTAATACATAGATTGAAATATTCTACATATAAGGAAGGTAAAACAGATTGAATAAAGAAAAAAGAATCCGTGATTTGAATGATAAACAAAGAGGGATGAAGGATCTATTCTTCGTTTTTCCAAATAGCCCAAGCTACCCATTGCATATTGGCACTTATCGAGTATAGAATAGATCTGCTTCTCTTTCTTCTTACAAACAGAATTGGCTTGTTATTTTTAATGGAATGAAATAAATATTCACGCTTTCTGACATAGAATCCCCTAGAAGGGTTAGGTACATAGAATAAGTATGGATAGTCTTTTCCAATGCGATAAAATAAAGCGACATCGTGTCTATTTTTCTTTGCTAAAGGGGTATTTCCATGGGTTTGCCTTGGTATCGTGTTCATACTGTCGTATTGAATGATCCGGGTCGATTGCTTTCGGTGCATATAATGCACACAGCTCTAGTTTCTGGTTGGGCTGGTTCGATGGCTTTATACGAATTAGCGGTTTTTGATCCCTCTGATCCTGTTCTGGATCCAATGTGGAGACAAGGTATGTTCGTCATCCCCTTCATGACTCGTTTAGGAATAACGAATTCGTGGGGTGGTTGGAGTATTTCAGGAGGAACTGTAACGAATCCGGGTATTTGGAGTTATGAAGGTGTGGCAGGTGCGCATATTGTGTTTTCTGGCTTGTGTTTCTTGGCAGCTATCTGGCATTGGGTATATTGGGACCTAGAAATATTCTGTGATGAGCGGACGGGAAAACCTTCTTTGGATTTGCCCAAGATCTTTGGAATTCATTTATTTCTTGCAGGGGTGGCTTGTTTTGGCTTTGGTGCATTTCATGTAACGGGTTTATATGGCCCTGGGATATGGGTGTCCGATCCTTACGGACTCACTGGAAAAGTACAAGCTGTAAATCCTGCGTGGGGTGCAGAAGGTTTTGATCCTTTCGTTCCGGGAGGAATAGCTTCGCATCATATTGCTGCGGGTACTTTGGGCATATTAGCGGGCCTATTCCATCTAAGTGTCCGTCCGCCTCAACGTCTATACAAAGGGTTACGTATGGGCAATATTGAAACTGTACTTTCCAGTAGTATCGCTGCTGTTTTTTTTGCTGCTTTCGTAGTTGCCGGAACTATGTGGTATGGATCAGCAACTACCCCAATCGAATTATTTGGGCCTACTCGTTATCAGTGGGATCAGGGATACTTTCAGCAAGAAATATATCGAAGAGTTAGCGATGGGTTAGCCGAAAATCTTAGTTTATCAGAAGCTTGGTCTAAAATTCCCGAAAAATTAGCCTTTTATGATTATATTGGTAATAATCCGGCAAAGGGGGGATTATTCAGAGCAGGCTCAATGGACAATGGGGATGGCATAGCTGTTGGATGGTTAGGACATCCCGTCTTTAGAGATAAAGAAGGACGCGAGCTTTTTGTACGTCGTATGCCTACTTTTTTTGAAACATTTCCGGTCGTTTTGGTAGATGAAGAGGGAATTGTGAGAGCGGACGTTCCTTTTAGAAGAGCAGAATCCAAATATAGTGTTGAACAAGTAGGCGTAACGGTGGAGTTCTATGGTGGCGAACTTAATGGAGTAAGTTATTCTGATCCTGCTACTGTAAAAAAATATGCGCGGCGTGCTCAATTAGGGGAAATTTTTGAATTAGATCGAGCTACTTTGAAATCAGATGGTGTTTTTCGCAGCAGTCCAAGGGGTTGGTTCACTTTTGGTCATGCTACCTTTGCTTTGCTCTTCTTTTTCGGACACATTTGGCATGGCGCTCGAACCTTGTTCCGAGATGTTTTTGCTGGTATTGATCCAGACTTGGATGCTCAAGTGGAATTTGGAACATTCCAAAAAGTTGGAGATCCAACTACAAGGAGACAGGCAGCCTGATACCACATTGCTATGGTATCTTTCACCTCCATTTTTTGTTTGATTTGACATGAGGAACATCTCCTGTCCTTTCTTTGACTCTTTTTCTTTTTTTATATGGGAAATGATCCCAAATGATAAGTGAATAGGTGTGGAAGTTATAATTGTAAATAAACCAGGATCGAATCTATGGAAGCATTGGTTTATACGTTCCTTTTAGTTTCGACTTTAGGGATAATTTTTTTCGCTATCTTCTTCCGAGAACCACCTAAGGTTCCGACTAAGAAATGAAATAATTTAATTGAAGTAAGAAGTCCCCCGGAGGGGAGACTTCTTACTTCAATTAGTCCCCATGTTCTTCGAATGGATCTCTTAATTGTTGAGAGGGTTGCCCAAACGCGGTATATAAGGCATACCCAGTAAAGCTTACAAGTAAACCAGATATGGAGATGGCGACTAAAGTTGCTGTTTCCATTTTTATAGAATTTCAAGATTACAATGGATCTATGAAAAGATCGTGTATTTACAACTACAACGGAATAGTATACAAAGTCAACACCAATGATTAAATAGAATTTATGGCTACACAAACCGTTGAAGATAGTTCTAGACCTAAGCCAAAACGGACTGGCGCAGGTAGTTTATTGAAACCCTTGAATTCGGAATATGGGAAAGTTGCTCCGGGTTGGGGGACTACTCCTTTTATGGGGGTCGCAATGGCTTTATTCGCGATATTCCTATCTATAATTTTAGAAATTTATAATTCTTCTGTTTTACTGGACGGAATTTTAACGAATTAGGTTTCTACTAACTAAAACTATGACTTCATAGTTTTTCCATCCAAAAAAAGCCTTTCTACTTTAAGCTCCACATTTCTAGACATTCTGGTAGTTCGACCGTGGATTTTTTTGTTTTGGTATCTCTGGAATATGAGTGTGTGACTTGTTAGAATTGATCCTATTGATAATACATAGAAGGGGCCTGTTATCTCTATCAAGATGATTCTAATTCGTCAGATATTATTTATTCTAGTATCTGGAACACGAAATACATAGAGTGGATCAAAAAAAAAAGGAACTATGATTCATACTCACTATTTAGACCTCGCAACCAGACTTAAAAAAAAAATGAAGTAGTTCTTAATAAAAAAAGAAATTTTCTTCCTTCCAATTTTGTTTGCCCAAAAGAGAACTCTTTTCTCTTTCAATAAATGATCATCAAGCGGTTCTTATTCGAAGAACCCTTGCCTTTTGTTTATCTTGAGACTGAATCATCGTGGCTCTAGTATGAATCTAAGGTTTTAATTGAACTGATTCATAGGATCGCAACAAGATAATTTCTATCAGAAAACCACTAGAAATTTTGATTTTATTTTTTGACTAGTCAAAAAATAAAATCAATAAAAAATAGGGAAGAGAAAAGTCAAGAGGCCTCTAATGATCAACATAAGGGAAAGAAAGACAGATGAGCCAACTTGAGATTTTTTGGCATTATTATCACAAAGAAGAAATTCTGGATTTTTCTTATTTCATATCTTCAAGGCAAATCGATCCAATACCGTGGCTGATGGAGTTTTGAACCCTTTTTTTCTAATATCCGTTGAAAATTTGTGTATTTCTGCTTGAGCCGTACGAGATGAAATTTTCATATACGGTTCTCGGAGGGGGAGTCGGGCTAGTTACCTATCTCAATAAAGTATATGATTGGTTTGAAGAACGTCTTGAGATTCAGGCAATTGCAGATGATATAACTAGTAAATATGTTCCTCCTCATGTCAACATATTTTATTGTTTAGGGGGAATTACACTTACTTGTTTTCTAGTACAAGTCGCTACCGGTTTTGCTATGACTTTTTACTACCGACCGACCGTTACAGAGGCTTTTTCCTCCGTTCAATATATAATGACGGAGGCCAACTTTGGTTGGTTAATCCGATCGGTTCATCGATGGTCAGCAAGTATGATGGTTCTAATGATGATCCTGCACGTATTTCGTGTGTATCTCACAGGTGGATTTAAAAAACCCCGTGAATTAACTTGGGTCACAGGCGTGGTTTTGGCTGTATTGACTGCATCATTTGGTGTAACTGGTTATTCTTTGCCTTGGGATCAAATTGGTTATTGGGCAGTCAAAATTGTTACAGGTGTACCCGAAGCTATTCCGGTAATAGGGTCCCCTTTAGTGGAATTATTACGTGGAAGTGCTAGTGTGGGCCAATCCACTTTGACTCGTTTTTATAGTTTACATACCTTTGTACTACCTCTGCTTACTGCCGTATTTATGTTAATGCACTTTCCAATGATACGTAAGCAAGGTATTTCGGGTCCGTTATAGGGAAGGCATAGCATAGAGAATTCTAATTCTCATATATCATATCGGGTAGGTTGTGGTATTTCATTGCTACAAACATGGGTTATTGTAAAATAAGACATGTCATTTGGATACTTCTCTTCAACTTCGAAGTATTTTTATACAAATAGTTGAAGTGAATTTTACGAAAGAAAATAAGGCGGATTATGGGAGTGTGTGACTTGAATTATTAATTTGGCCATGCAGATAGAGAATTGGATCTGCCACATTAGAATTCACGACCAAAGGTGTCTCCGCATCCAATCAACACGTAAGTCCCCTATCTAGGAAGGATAGGCTGGTTCACTCGAGGAGAATATTTTCTATGATCATACCCCACCAACCATGTCATCCATGAACAGGCTCCGTAAGATCCTATAGAGTATAAATGGAATAAGTCATGTGATATGATCCAATTCAATTTTTATTACACTTACTTTTTATTATAGTATGGAAATGCATTCATTTTCTTTGCATCGATTTTGATCCGCAATACTATCGGAGTAAAAGAAGGGATCTAAGGAAGAACGCAGGCTAAACTTTTTGATTTTTTATTAGTAACAAGTAAATACTTTGTTTGGACATAAGAAACTTGCGATATCGAGGGGATAAACAACAACTAATCAAGAGACAATCCACAAAGCAATTGATCATGATCAAATTTGTAAGCCCACTTGGATATTGAGCATTTAAGCATAAGAATAGGATTCTTTTCAATGAGTAGTTATAGGCGCAACTTCGGAAAAGATAATTTGATAAAGTTTTTCTTACCTTGAGTCATTGAGTCATTATATACCCCTATTCTATTGTGGATCCTCCACGGTCTTATTTCTTTCATTCTTGCTCGAGCCGGATGATGAAAAATTCTCATGTCCGGTTCCTTTGGGGGATGGATCCTAAAGAATTCACCTATCCCAATAACAAAGAAACCTGACTTAAATGATCCTGTATTAAGAGCAAAATTAGCTAAAGGGATGGGACATAATTATTATGGGGAACCCGCGTGGCCCAACGATCTTTTATACATTTTTCCAGTAGTAATTCTAGGTACTATTGCGTGTAATGTAGGTTTAGCGGTTCTAGAGCCGTCAATGATTGGTGAACCGGCGGATCCGTTTGCAACTCCTTTGGAAATATTACCCGAGTGGTACTTCTTTCCCGTATTTCAAATACTCCGTACAGTACCCAATAAGTTATTGGGCGTTCTCTTAATGGTTTCTGTGCCAACGGGCTTATTGACAGTACCCTTTCTAGAGAATGTCAATAAATTCCAAAATCCATTTCGTCGCCCAGTAGCTACGACCGTTTTTTTAATCGGTACTGCAGTAGCTCTTTGGTTAGGTATTGGAGCAACATTACCCATTGATAAATCCTTAACTTTAGGTCTTTTTTAGTTTAGGGATTTTTCGAGTTGATTCATTCCACCGCGAAGTCCCCTGCATGGGTATCTAGGAAATAGTTACTTCCAAGTGAATCTTCCCTAGATACCTAAAATCTATTTTATTATGATCCATTTCGCGAAAATATAGATTATGCCAAAGATGCCAAATTGCTTTCTTTTTTCTTTTTATTCTAACTCAAAAAAGAAGAAGAGGAAAAAATTGCAATGATTTAAAGCGAGAACTTGTTCTTAGGTAAATCAATTGGGAGATGCTTCTCTAGAGTGTCCCATATCAGTTTTCCATCTTCCATACGAAAACTATTAATTTGCATAAGATCTTCTTCAGTCTTACTCAAAAGGTCCAATAGTGTATGTATATTGGCCCTTTTGAGACAATTATACGTTCTAGAAGGCAATTCTAATTGATCAATAAAAATACAATTCAATGGAATTCCTTTTTTGTTTTTCTTTAGATTAGTGAATCTTTTTTGAAAGGTTAAAAGGGGTGGAGTTAACCTGTTTTTATTTTCTTCGAAACTAGTGCCCTCTTCCTCTGTGTGTAGAAAAGGAAGAAATAAATCAATCAAATTACGAGAAGCTTCATAAAGCGCTTCTTTAGGAGTTAAACTTCCATTCGTCCATATTTCTAAAAAAAGTATCTCGTGTTTTTCATTTCCATTCCCACAAGAAAAAATACTATAATTCACATTTCGAACAGGCATGAATACAGCATCTATAGGATAACTTCCATCTTGAGAGTTCTTTCTGAGTTCCGTATGATATGCGCGATCTCTCTTGATCTGTAACTCAATACAGAAATCAACGGGTTCTCTCAAGTTAGCTATAGGTTGTGTCGTATCAACGATTTCTACGGAAGGCGGTAAGATTATATCTTGAGCGGTTATGTATCTAGGACCTTTGACGCAAATTGATGCGTCTCTAACTCCATAGAGATTACTTCTCAATACAATTTCTTTCAAATTTAGTAAAATTTCTTGTATGGATTCTTCAATACCTACTATTGTGGAATATTCATGTGGCACGTTCCCAAATTTGGCGCGTGTGATACATGTTCCTTCTATTTCTCCAAGTAAAGCTCTTCGCAAGGCAATACCGACAGTATCCGCTTGACCTTTTCTAAGCGGAGACAGAATGAAACGACCATAATAAAGACGTTTACTATCTACTCTTGATTCAACACACTTCCACTCTAGTGTTTGAGTGGATCCTGTTATCTCTTCTCGAACCATAACAGACTAGTATTATTTGATCATTGAATCGTTTATTTCTCTTGAAAGCGGTTTCATTTTTTTTTACAGACGTCTTTTTTTAGGAGGTCGACATCCATTATGCGGCATAGGTGTTACATCGCGTATACAACTTAACCGTACACCACTTTTAGCAATGGCTCGTAATGCGGCATCTCTTCCGCTACCAGCACCTTTTACCATAACTTCTGCTCGTTGCAAACCCACTGTACGAATAGCATCTACTGCTGTTCTTTGACCAGCATAGGGTGATGCTTTTCTTGAGCTTTTGAATCCACAAGTACCTGCGGAGGACCAGAAAACGACCCGACCTTGTGGGTCTGTAACGGTTATAATGGTATTGTTGAAACTAGCTTGAACATGAATAATCCCTTTTGTTATTCTACGTGCACTCTTCCGTAAACTAAAACGGGCATTCCTACGCAAACCAATACGCACTTTCTTACGTGAACCTATTTTTGGTATAGCTTTTGTCATATTTTATTATCTCATAAATATGAGTTAGAAATAACAAAAAGAAAAAAGATACAAAGATATCCGTTTCAGGTTAAAATATATCCTTTACTTTCATTTTTTTTATTTGCAATTTGGGCATTTCCGTGGGTACTTTTTACTTTAATTAGAAAGAAAAGCTATTAGAAAGAAAAGCTTCTTTTTCGAAAGATTACCCCTGTCTTTGTTTATGCTTCGGATTGGAACAAATGACTCTAATTCGCCCACGCCTGCGAATCAGTCGACATTTTGTACAAATTTTACGAACGGAAGCTCTTATTTTCATATATGGGTATTCCTTTCTTAAACTATGAATCTATTCTTTTGGAAAAAATAAGTCTCTTCACTTAAATTTTGAAACTTGGAAGTTATTACCCCAGAAAAACCTAATCCTTTGAATCTTTGGTATCCTTCAAATCTTCAGTATCCTTCGAGTCTTCGGTACGCTTCGAATCCTTATGGGGAAGTCTATAAATTATACGACCTTTGCTGGAATCATAACGACTTATTTCAATTTTGACCCTATCCCCCATCAGTATTCGTATAGAACTAGACCGGATCTTTCCTGAAATATAGCCCAGGATGATCGTGTCATTCTCTAGGCGAACGCGGAACATTCCGTTGGGTAGGGCTTCCGTAACTAAACCTTCGAAAGTGACTTTTGCTTCTCTCGGGTTTTTTTTTTCTCTACTATTTTTTTTTTCTGTCATATATTTTTCTCCTATTTTTCTATTTTTATTTTCAAAATAGGAAGTTCGAGATAGAATTTGGGTACTATAGGTGGGGCCATTACCATATATAACATAAAACTTCTCCCCCAATTCTGTTTAGTCGAGCTTCTCGATCTGTCATTATACCTCGAGAAGTAGAAAGAATAGCAATTCCCATTCCGCCCAAAACCTTAGGAATTCCTTGATAGTTGGCATAAATTCGTAAGCCAGGTCGGCTGATACGCTTTAAAAAGGTTCTAGTTCTATATATTCCCTTTCTAGTCTTTCTCCTTTGATGTCGCAAAGTTGAAACCAAGAAATATCTGTTACTTTCCTGATGTTTCCGAACACTTTCAATAAAACCCTCTCGTAGAAGTATTTTAACAATGTTTTCGGTAATATTTGTGGATACTACTCGAACAGTTCCTTTTTTATTCATGTCTGCGTTTCTTATAGAGGTTAGTAAATCAGCAATAGTGTCCTTGCCCATAAGACTCTAATTCTAGGTTCCTCCTAATTTTTCTATAATCAACATGTTTTCCCTTTTCTTTAAATTTAGGATTTTTAAGCATATACGTGAGACAAAATCTACTAATTTTTTCTTTGATCTATATCTCGTCTACTAGTATTTATAATACTTCAGGAGCTAATGAAACTATTTTAGTCAAATTCAATTCTCTTAATTCTTCGGCAACCGCGCCAAAAACTCGAGTTCCTTTTGGATTTCCTTTTTGATCAATGATAACTGCTGCATTGTCATCATAGCGTATTATTATACCGTCGTCGCCTTTGAATTCTTTACGTGTACGTACAATTACAGCTCGAATTACTTCGGATCTTTCTAGAGGCATTTGGGGCACTGCGTCTTTGATTACAGCAATAATAACATCACCAATACGAGCATATCGCTGATTACCAGCGGCTCCTATGACTCGAATACACATCAATTTTCGAGCTCCACTGTTATCTGCTACATTTAAAAGGGTCTGAGGTTGAATCATATTATTTGGATTTCCATTTGTTATTTCAATGCAAAAGGATGAAAGAAATATTGTCTTTCCAGAAAGAAAAACCAGGGGTTTTTTATCTTCAATATTCCTTTTTGGGGTTCTATATCTCTAATCGAAGAAATTGACTTCGTATGGGCATTTTACTGGCAGCTATAGAGATAGCTGCTCTAGCTACAGTTTCGGATACTCCGCTCATTTCATAAAGTATTCGACCTGGTTTAACAACGGCTACCCAATATTCGGGGGATCCCTTTCCCGAGCCCATACGTGTTTCTGTGGGTCTTATTGTAACCGGTTTGTCGGGAAATATACGCACCCATATTTTTCCACCACGACGTGCATATCGTGTCATTGCTCTTCGTCCTGCTTCTATCTGTCTCGCGGTGATCCAAGCGGGTTCAAGTACTTGAAGAGCATATCTACCAAAACAAATATGATTGCCTCGGCAGGATTTTCCCTTCATTCTTCCTCTATGTTGTTTACGAAATCTAGTTCTTTTGGGGTTATAGTCGATGGTTCTTTCTTAGTTCCATCTCTACTACAAAACTGGACATGAGAGTTTCTTCTCATCCAGCTCCTCGCGAATGAAATGAGAAAGCGTGCGAATGTCATTTCTCTAATTCCATAATATTCAAAAATATTATAGATAGATACACATCAATATATAATAGAAAAAGTTAGGTTTTTTTGATTTTGACTTTCTTAAACTTAAAAAAGAAAAATAAATATATAGTCAAGAAAGAAGATCTAGAATATATCCAAATTCAATATTTATATAAAATGTAATCCTTCCTTTTTTGGAATCTCCTTTTTTTTTATTCTTATTGAATCGTGGTAAAGTATTCTAATCCAATAAGGATTTCGCGGGCGAATATTTACTCTTTCCTGTCTTATTTGTTAATTTAGAACCTTATCAAATAAAGCAATTTTTTTGGTTTGTTCCGCCATCCCACCCAATGAAGTGTTAGGATTCTTTTCAATAAAATCCTATGTAGTCATAGGTTTTGTCGTTCCCACAGCTTCTCCTTTAATGGTTAGGTTTGAATCCTGCAATGGAGCTTCCAATTTTTTTTTCCGAGTCAATTTTCTCAGTTTTATTAACCCGGCTGCTCTTTATTTATTGCTTTATATTTTTATTTGTTGTTTCAAAAGTCAAGTTACGATTTCGAATTCTCTCTTTTTTTTGAGAATTTTATTATATTGATGCTTTATCACATTGCCTTTTTTTTATGATGTAATTCATAGACCATACATATGGGAATCCTATATCTTTCTTATTCTTCTTCCTTCTATCTATCATCCCTCCTTTTATCCACATCCCTTTAGTTTTGCTTCACAGCCTAGAATCAGGTTTCTTTTGTAGAGAAAAAAATGCAGTTGCTACAACTATATGATAGATCTACTCATTTTTGATAGATGTATTTATTCACATAGTGACTGTTTCTTAGTTAGGATCTCGACAATACGAAGCAATAGGTTGGTTATTAGTTAATTTTCTATCATTACTAAGTTTTTTTCCATTTTTGACCCTAAAGAAAAAACTAACGAGTCACACACTAAGCATAGCAATTATATTAAAAGATTTCTTAATTTTCATTAAATCTTATAGAAAGAGGGATACTTTCTTCTTTTTTTTAGGGATTTTTGGAAAAACAAGGTTCTTGTCTTTTTTATTCTATCACTGGGCGGAATGGGAAGACATGGTTAGTTATTCTTCTTCTACGAATATCCAAATTTTGACACCTAATACTCCATAGATAGTTCGAATTGGATAGCAGCAATAATCAATTTTAGCGCGAATTGTTTGGAGGGGTAGTCTACCCTTTTTGATGCATTCGGCACGTGCAATTTCTTTTCCTGCTAGACGACCCGCAATTTGGATTTTTATTCCCTTTATATCCGCTTTTTTAGTTAATTCAATAGCTTTTTTCATTGCTTTTCGGAATGAAACTCTATTTTTTAATTGGAAAGCTATATATTCCGCAAGAATATTAGGTTGTCTATAAGGTTCTTTAACCTTTTCGATAGCAATATTAAGTCTCTGGTTTACAGAATTAACTTCCTTTTGGAGATCTTTCTCTAATTCTTCGATTGCTCCCTTTTTCTTTAATAAGTTGGGGAATCCAATATGGATTATGACGTGGATTGTATCGATTTCTTTTTGAATTTCTATATGTGTAATTACTTCAGAACTTGAGTCTGATTCCATTTTTCTATTCGAGCCTTTTTTCCTATTCTTTTGTATATAGTTCTTGATACAATTCCGTATTTTTTTATCTTCCTGTAGACCTTCAGAATAATTTTTTGGTTGTGCGAACCAAAAGGAATGGTGATTTTGGGTTGTACCAAGTCTGAAACCGAGTGGATTTATTTTTTGTCCCATATTTTTCTATTATATTTCTTTTTTTTTTACTGGGAATCGAAATCTTAGATTGATCTAAAGATTATTTTGATTTCTTTACTATATTTAGTACAATTGTTATATTACACATCGTTTTTTTTATAGAATAACTACGTCCTCGAGCTCGAGGTCTGAATTTTTTCATAATAGTACTCCTACTGACTTCGGCTTTAGTGATGAATAAATTCGTTTTGTCGAAATCCCTATAATGAGTAGCATTTGCTGCTGCCGAATAAACCAACTTTAAGATGGGATACGATGCTCGATAAGGCATGAGATTCAGTATCATAACGGTTTCCTCGTAGTAACGCCAGCGAATCTCATCTAGAACTCTTTGTGCTTTGAAAACAGACATATGTATGCGTTTTTGTGCTTTGAAAACCCGTTCGAATTTAAGTAGACGATCGGTTGGAACTTTTCTTGCGAGTTTTCTCAGCCCCTTCTTCTTCTTTATCCTAGGGGTATACTTTACCAATTTGAAACTTGTCATAAATAAGGTTATTACCCGCCTACCTTTACTTTATTTGATTATTTGAATCCTATAAATTTTGTTTATTCTGAATCTTTCTATTCTGAATTCAATTAACGACGAGATTTAGTATCCTTTCTTGTACTTTCATAACTCGTGAAATGCCGAGTAGGCACGAATTCCCCCAATTTGCGACCTACCATAGGATTTGTTATGTAAATAGGTATATGTTCTTTTCCATTATGAATCGCGATTGTATGGCCAACCATTGCGGGTAGAATGCTAGATGCCCGGGACCACGTTACTATTATTTCTTTCTCCTCCTTCATATTGACCTTTTCGATTTTTGCCAATAAATGACGAGCTACAAAAGGATTCGTTTTTTTTCGTGTCACAGCTGATTACTCCTTTTTTTCATTTTAAAGAGTGGCATCCTATGTCCACTATCTCGATCGAGGTATGGAGGTCAGAATAAATAGAATAATAATGAATGGAAAAAAGAGAAAATCCTTTAGCTGGATAAGGGGCGGATGTAGCCAAGTGGATCAAGGCAGTGGATTGTGAATCCACCATGCGCGGGTTCAATTCCCGTCGTTCGCCCATCGCATTATTGCAAATTCCAAAAATGCAATTTTCCATATTCCTAGTTACGTATTTACTTACGGCGACGAAGAATAAAACTATCACTATATTTTTTCCTTTTCCTAGTTCTTCTTCCAAGCGCAGGATAACCCCAAGGGGTTGTGGGTTTTTTTCTACCAATGGGGGCTTTCCCTTCACCACCCCCATGGGGGTGGTCCACAGGGTTCATAACTACCCCTCTTACTACGGGGCGTTTACCTAGCCAACACTTAGATCCGGCTCTACCCAAACTTTTTTGGTTCACCCCAACATTACCCACTTGTCCGACTGTTGCTAAGCAGTTTTGGGATACCAAACGGACCTCCCCAGATGGTAATCTTAAAGTGGCCAATTTACCCTCTTTTGCAATCAGTTTCGCTACAGCACCTGCTGCTCTAGCTAATTGCCCACCCCTTCCACGTGTGATTTCTATGTTATGTATGGCCGTGCCTAAGGGCATATCGGTTGAAGTAGATTCTTCTTTTTTCTCAAAAAACCCCTTCCCAAACTGTACAAGCTTCTTCCAAAGCATACGGCTTTCTAGATGTATATGACGATCTCTAGACAGATGGATCTTATATGAATCGTATGATGAAGTACCACATGAGTGGATATATAGAAAAGGAATCCAAATCCGCCGAATCGCTCATGTTATGATCTTCTACATCCTAGGTCTCCGCGTTCCGTCATCTGGCTTATGTTCTTCATGTAGCATTCAGATCGAATGACTCTATGAAATTACGTCGATACTTCCACATATTATGGGTAACGTAGGAGACATCCCTATTTTCACCCGGGGGTCTTAATTACCACTGCTTAACTTTCAATTCGCCTCTGACCATCAAATTAAATGTGAATAACCCGTCCTCCTCTCTTTGAAACAAGGGGCGCTTCCGGTTCTGTGCGTGCTTCAAACAATTTTGTCTTCTCCATATTACCATATCTCTAGAGTCAATAATTTTCTATGAGGAACTACTGAACTCAATCACTTGCTGCCGTTACTCAACAGTTTTCTGTTGAGGTCTATCCCGTAGAGGTAGTCAAATTGGATCAGTGATCGATTTCTAGGTTTCGTCGTAAACCTAATTGGTTACTTCCAATTACGTAAATCAATAGTTCAAACCGCACTCAAAGGTAGGGCATTTCCCATTGATATAGGAACTTTTGTACCAGAAACAATAGTATCTCCAATTATAGCCCCTCTGGGATGTAAAATATATCTCTTCTCACCATCCCCATAGTGTATGAGACAAATGTATGCATTTCGATTAGGGTCGTATTCTATGGTTATGATTCTACCAGATATGTCTTTTTGATTCCGTCGAAAATCGATTTTACGGTATAGGCGCTTATGACCTCCCCCTCTATGCCTTGCGGTAATGATTCCTCTGGCATTACGACCTTTACCACAACGGTGCCGTCCATGGATCAATTTATTTCGTGGATTGGATTTCACTTGCCTGTCTACGGTTCCCTTGCGTGTGCTCGGGATAGGTGTTTTGTATAAATGTTTCGCCGTATTATTAAGTATTCTCCTTTAGTTCGTTTCTCTATCTAGAAGTGGAATAGAATAACCCGGTTGAAGGGTAATGATCATACGTCTGTAATGCATTGTATGTCCCAGAATAGGTCCCATTCTTCTACCCTTTCCGGGTAGTCGATGGCTATTCACAGCTACTACCTTAACACCAAAGAAGAGTTCGACCCAATGCTTTATTTCTGTCTTAGTGAATCCCGATTCGACATTAAAAGTATATTGATTCTTTCCCAATAAACGAAGACTCTTTTCTGTAAATACTGCGTATTTGATTCCATCCATAAATCGACTTTCCCCCCTATGCTCTGAGTTCCAGTATCGATAAGAATTCGAGTTCTTATTGTTCTTATGTTATGGTATGAATATACCATACCAATTCGTTATGTATGGATGATGGATGAGATTCCATGGATAGAGAGCCAATTCCAATAGACCGTTCCCGTTCGCGTGCATCCAGCAGGAATTGAACCCGCAAATTTACCAATTATGAGTTGGGCGCTTTAACCATTCAGCCATGGATGCTTAACAGGGATCATCGTACATCGTAAATAACCAATTTTCATATAGAAAGACATATCATAGAAAAATGAAATCGAAAATATTCGGAGATGGCAAATATTCGGAGATGACTATGAAAACACCTCTCCGGATCCTCGAATTGAAAGAGAGACTGAGAGGGATCAAGAATCCTAATTCTCGCTATTTGGAATGGATCCAATTCTATTGAGTCTGACCCATAGTGATCATTTCTCTTTAGCAAAGAATGACCTTGGTTATCAAAGGATTGAACAACCGAGATCCATTTACTTATGATACCTAGTTGACATTGCTAACAAGGATCTAATGAATTATGAGTTTAATAGATTCTCTTTAGCAGAAAGACGTATATTCCTTGCTCATTATCAGACAATCACTTATTCCCAAACCTCGTGTGGGGCTAATCGTTTTCATTTACCATCTCATGGAAAACCCTTTTCGTTCCGCTTAGCCCTATCGGGTATTTTAGTGATAGGTTCTATAGGAACTGGACAATCCTATTTGGTCAAATACCTAACGAAAAATTCCTATTTTCCTTTCATTAAGGTACGAGGGCTTCTTATTCCACAAGAACGAAAGCACCTTTTCATTCTTTCATATACTAGGGGTTTTTACTTGGAAAAGACAATGTTCCATACTAAAGGATTCGGGTCCATAACCACGAGTTCCAGTGCACTAGATCTTGTAGCACTTAGCAACGAGGCCCTATCCATTAGTATTCCACATAAGAAATCCATTATAGAAACTAATACAATTAGATTAGCTCTTCATAGACAAACTTGGGGTTTGCGAGCCAAGATAAGACCGGCTCGGGATCATGGGACCCTTTTCTATCAGATAGGAGGGGATCTTGTACAAAATAGACTTCTAAGTAATAACCCCATAGATCCTATATCTATCTATATAAAGAGGCAATCGTGTCAGGAAGCGGCTTTTTCTTTGGCCAAACGGTACTTCGAACTTGGAACGAGCATGAAGAGATTAACGAGACTTCTTTCTCTTTTGAGTTTTTCTGGCGGACCGGTCGCGCAAGATCTTTGGTCTTCCCCCGGAACCGATGAAAAAGTGGGTCGCTTCTTATGGACTCGCTCAGAATGATTCTTCTCTATCTATAGTTCATGGCCTATTAGAAGTAGAAGGTGCTCTGGTGCAATCCTTACCGACAGAAAAAGATTGCAGTCGGGTTGATAATAATCGAGTGCCATTACTTCGTCGGTCCGAACCAAGGAATCCGTTAGAAATGTTTTGAAATGGATATTGTTCTCTCTTTGATTAGGGATGCTATATGAAAAGAAGTGGAGTTTGAAAAAGGGAACGGAATGGTCAAACCGGAACTGCTAGAGGAACGAATTTTCAATAGCATAACTTGGGCTCCTAGAATATGGGGCCCTTGGGACAATCTATTTGATTGCAGGGACAGGTACGCTGAATATGACTGGGGATTTTCCTATGGGTATTGGAGCGGGTCCAAGCAGATTAAAGAGGATGAGTTGTCAGAGACTGCTATTTATTCGAATTATTTCTGGTATATTTATCATAAAAAGGGGGAGGTGCAAGAGACTGATTCGGACTTCTTGCAGAGTGGAACAATGCAGTACCAGACACGAGATATATCTTTCAAAGAAGAAGGCTTTTTTCGAATAAGCCAATTGATTTGGGACCTTCGGATCCATTCTTTTTCCTATTCAAAGATCAGGCCTTTGTCTCTGTGTTTTCACGTCGAGAATTCTTTGCAGATGAAGATGAAGAGATGGCAAAGCGGCTTAGTACCAGTACCTGGAGAAAAAAGCCTCCTAAACATATGGCTAGCAACTGGTTCACCAGGAGTACGCAAGAAAGGCAAAAGCACTACGAATTATTGATTTAGGAATGGGAATGGGCTAGAACCCTGGGCTCTTCCTTATATAATTAATGGTCTTTTCATTCTAATACTCTATCCGAGAGTTCTCAGTATTTAGCAAAGCTGTT
>NW_023366959.1:0-7500 GCF_902167145.1 Zea mays | reverse complement strand
AATGATATCAATTAAATGGTATATCAATTCTATAAATTGGATATAGCAATAAATAAATCAGCAAAATTCTTTTATTTTAGATAGAAGAAATGTTTCTTCTATCTAAAATAAAAGAATGTACCCTTCTATCCAAATCCAATTTGCATCGATAAAATAAATCCAAATTCCAGATTCCAGCAGTAGATGAATAATTGCAAATTTTTGTGTGTACGAGATTAGAATAACTTAAAAATAACTGACATAATTTTTTATTTTTCCTGATCAGAAAAATACATGAAAAAGAAAGGAGGTAGAAAAATTTGTTGATTTATGGTTAAAGAAGAAAAACAAGAAAACAGGGGTTCTGTTGAATTTCAAGTATTCAGTTTCACCAATAAGATACGGAGACTTGCTTCACATTTAGAATTACACAAAAAAGATTTTTCATCGGAAAGAGGTCTACGAAGACTTTTGGGAAAACGTCAACGTTTGCTGGCTTATTTGGCAAAGAAAAATAGAGTACGTTATAAGAAATTAATAAGTCAGTTGGATATTCGGGAGAAGTAATTTAATCGTTCTCATTTTTTTCTTATTTTATTAGTAGTCTTATAGTAGTCTTAGATTTTGCATTTTGATGAGCCTCGTTTTGAGGAATTCATGGAATAATCCATTTTCATGGAATAAAGAATAAGAACAAGGATATGAGTCTATCGCTTAAAAGAAAAGATCTCATGATAGTCAATATGGGCCCTCAACACCCATCAATGCATGGTGTTCTTCGACTGATTGTTACTCTCGATGGTGAAGATGTTATTGATTGCGAACCCATATTAGGGTATTTACACAGAGGAATGGAAAAAATCGCGGAAAACAGAAGTATTATACAATACTTGCCTTATGTAACACGATGGGATTATTTAGCTACTATGTTTACAGAAGCAATAACGGTAAATGCACCAGAATTCTTAGAGAATATTCAAATACCCAAAAGAGCCAGCTATATTAGAGTAATTATGTTAGAATTGAGCCGTATAGCTTCTCATTTGTTATGGCTTGGACCTTTTATGGCGGATCTCGGGGCACAGACTCCCTTTTTCTACATTTTTAGAGAGAGAGAATTGATATATGATCTATTTGAAGCTGCTACAGGTATGCGAATGATGCATAATTACTTTCGCATCGGAGGAGTCGCTGCCGATCTCCCTTATGGATGGATGGATAAATGTTTAGATTTCTGTGATTATTTTTTACAAGGAGTTGTTGAATATCAAGAACTTATTACACAGAATCCCATTTTTTTAGAACGAGTTGAAGGAGTCGGTTTTATTAGCGGAGAAGAAGCTGTAAATTGGGGCTTATCGGGACCAATGTTACGAGCTTCTGGAATACAATGGGATCTTCGTAAAATTGATCCTTATGAGTCTTACAATCAATTCGATTGGAAAGTCCAATGGCAAAAAGAAGGAGATTCGTTAGCTCGCTATTTAGTACGAGTCGGTGAAATGAGGGAATCCATAAAAATTATTCAACAGGCTGTAGAGAAAATTCCTGGAGGACCTTATGAGAATTTAGAAGCCCGACGCTTTAAGAAAGCAAAGAATCCCGAATGGAATGATTTTGAATATCGATTTCTTGGTAAAAAACCTTCGCCCAATTTTGAATTATCAAAGCAAGAGCTTTATGTAAGAGTAGAAGCTCCAAAAGGCGAATTAGGAATTTATCTGGTAGGAGATGATAGTCTTTTCCCCTGGAGATGGAAAATTCGTCCACCGGGTTTTATTAATTTGCAAATTCTTCCTCAGCTAGTTAAAAAAATGAAATTGGCTGATATCATGACAATATTAGGTAGTATAGATATCATTATGGGGGAAGTTGATCGTTGAAATGATAATAGATAGGGTAGAGGTAGAAACTATCAATTCTTTTTCGAAATCGGAATTATTTAAAGAAATCTACGGACTTATATGGATTCTACCCATTTTTGCCCTCCTACTGGGAATCACAATAGAAGTACTCGTAATTGTGTGGTTAGAAAGAGAAATATCCGCATCGATACAACAACGTATTGGTCCTGAATATGCTGGCCCCCTGGGACTGCTTCAAGCTATAGCAGATGGAACTAAACTACTTTTAAAAGAGGATATCCTCCCATCCCGAGGAGATATTCCTTTATTTAGCATTGGTCCCTCTATAGCAGTCATATCCATTTTATTAAGTTTTTTAGTTATCCCTTTAGGATATCGTTTTGTTTTAGCTGATCTTAGTATTGGTGTTTTTTTATGGATTGCGATTTCAAGTATTGCTCCTATTGGTCTTCTCATGGCAGGATATAGCTCAAATAATAAATATTCTTTTTCAGGCGGTCTACGAGCGGCTGCTCAATCTATTAGTTATGAAATACCATTAACTTTTTGTGTACTAGCAATATCTCTACGTGTGATTCGTTAAAATAGGATCTTTTTCCTCTAAAATACATTGAATGCTTATCTTCCTTTGCTTATTCTGTATTCGCGTTGGTAAGTTAAACTCGATAGCTATATGAGTGAAACAAAACAGCTTATTAATTTGTAGTAAAAGTAAAAAATCTCATTTCCTACGTACAAGAAAAAAGTTCAAGTAAACATAAGCAGTGTAAACTCTTTACCCCAAGGTTGAGATTGTTTGATTAGTCATCATATCTTGAAGCGGGCAAGAATAAAGGATTCGCGATATGGAATTCCATTACTAGAATATTTTGAGTTATTACTATAATTTAAACTTATAACCATAAGGCAATCCATCAAAAGTTAGTGAGGGATTAGGAACACTAAAGTACATACAGGATTAGTAATGAGAGAATCTAAATCATTAGACATTTTTCCTCATAAAAGGAATCATAATAAGGACTTGAAATTGGTGGAAATGATCAAGCAGTACTTTCTTCAGATTCCGGTCTAGAGTATGTTCCCATTCACTTGTTAAGGAAATGGCTATCAAGAACGAATTAACCCTTTATTCTTTTTTTTTAAGTATACCCCTCCCGGGGAAAGAAGAGTAGGACAAAAGATATGGAATACAATACAAAAAAGGATCTTTATTTATTCTTTCCTTCCTTTATCCCTATTCATACAGAATTCCTCATGAACTAATGCCAAATTCTTTCCATTTATTAATTGCTATAACGAGTGATTTATTCCAATATTAAGTTATTACCGAACAAAGCAAAATTATATTATATAAAGGATGAGATCAATTCGGAAGCGCTTTTTTGTTATTCTAGCAGACGTAATTGCTTTGGTCTAATTTTGGGCTTTCCAATCAATTTTATCTTATCTAATTCTATCTATGCCCAGAGGATGATACCGAAACGAAACAATCCTTTCCTTTTTTCTGATCATAGAGGAGCCGTATGAAGCTAAGGTTTCATGTACGGTTTTGGAATAGCGGTGGGAACTGTGATGTTATCATCGACTATGATTATCTAATAGTTCAAGTACAGTTGATATAGTTGAAGCACAGTCCAAATATGGTTTTTTTGGATGGAATCTTTGGCGTCAGCCTATAGGTTTTCTAGTTTTTCTAATTTCTTCTTTGGCAGAATGTGAAAGATTACCCTTTGATTTACCAGAAGCAGAAGAAGAATTAGTAGCAGGTTATCAAACCGAATATTCTGGTATTAAATATGGTTTATTTTATCTTGTTTCTTACCTAAATTTATTAGTTTCCTCTTTATTTGTAACTGTTCTATACTTAGGCGGGTGGAATTTCTCTATTCCCTATATATCCTTTTTTGGATTTTTCCAAATGAATAAAATAATTGGAATTTTGGAAATGGTAATAGGTATCTTTATTACATTAACTAAAGCTTATTTATTTCTCTTCATTTCTATCACAATAAGATGGACTTTACCCAGGATGAGAATGGATCAGTTATTAAATCTTGGATGGAAATTTCTTTTACCTATTTCTCTGGGCAATCTCTTATTAACAACTTCTTCCCAACTAGTTTCACTATAAATAAGAATACAATAACAGTAAGAATATTTTCAACACAAAAGTTCTCTCAAACAAGAGAAAGAAACATACCTTTTTCATATATAGATTTAGAATATGTTCCCTATGCTAACTGGGTTCATTAGTTATGGTCAACAAACAATACGCGCCGCAAGATACATTGGTCAAAGTTTCATAATTACCTTATCCCACACAAATCGTTTACCTATAACGATTCACTACCCTTATGAAAAATCAATTACATCGGAGCGTTTCCGGGGGCGAATACACTTTGAATTTGATAAATGCATTGCTTGTGAAGTATGTGTTCGCGTATGCCCGATAGATCTACCCCTTGTGGATTGGAGATTTGAAAAGGATATTAAAAGAAAACAATTGCTTAATTATAGTATTGATTTCGGAGTTTGTATATTTTGCGGTAACTGTGTTGAATACTGTCCCACAAATTGTTTATCAATGACTGAAGAATATGAACTTTCTACTTATGATCGTCATGAATTGAATTACAATCAAATTGCTTTGAGTCGGTTACCAATCTCCATAATGGGAGATTACACAATTCAAACAATTAGGAATTCGCCTCAAAGTAAAATAGACGAAGAAAAATCTTGGAATTCAAGAACGATTACAGATTACTAGGTATTAGGATTTTTTTATTAGAAAAATCCATTTTTACTAACTCTAACGAAAAAAGAATAACTACTGCTTAACAACTTATATGTATATACAAAAAAATATCCTAATACCTTTTTTTCCTTGAATCTTTTAGTTTTAGTCAGTTCATGAAAAATTTTATACTAGAAATTTCTTCTTATCCATAATGGATTTACCTGGACCAATACATGAGATTCTTGTGCTATTTGGGGGATTTGGTCTTCTACTAGGAGGTCTAGGAGTAGTATTACTTACCAACCCAATTTATTCTGCCTTTTCGCTGGGATTAGTTCTTGTTTGTATATCCTTATTCTATTTTTTATTAAATTCCTACTTTGTAGCTGTCGCACAACTTCTTATTTATGTGGGAGCCATAAATGTCTTGATCATATTTGCTGTAATGTTTGTAAACGGCTCAGAGTGGTCTAAAGATAAGAATTATTGGACTATTGGAGATGGGTTTACTTTACTCCTTTGTATAACTATTCCTTTTTCACTAATGACTACTATCCCAGATACGTCGTGGTATGGAATTCTTTGGACTACAAGATCAAACCAAATAGTAGAACAGGGTCTCATAAATAACGTTCAACAAATTGGGATTCATTTAGCAACCGATTTTTATCTTCCGTTTGAACTCATTTCCCTAATTCTTCTAGTTTCTTTAATAGGTGCAATTACTATGGCTCGACAATAAGAAATACTTAGAATGAGTCAAAATTCTTAGAATTTCAAATATAAAATAAATAACTAAAGAATCACAATTTTGATTTAGTAAAACCCATCTACTGCCAATACAACAAATACCTTCTTTTCTCTTTTGTTGCGTAATTGTTCTATTCTAATTAATTGAATCGGTTCAATTCTTGTCCTCATATTGAAATGAATCGAGATTGATAAGGAGTTAGTTAATGATGTTTGAGCATGTACTTTTTTTGAGTGTCTATTTATTTTCGATTGGTATCTATGGATTGATCACAAGCCGAAACATGGTTAGAGCTCTAATATGTCTTGAACTTATACTGAATTCAATTAATCTAAATCTCGTAACATTTTCTGATCTATTTGATAGTCGCCAATTAAAAGGAGACATTTTCGCAATTTTTGTTATAGCCCTTGCGGCTGCTGAAGCAGCTATTGGACTATCCATTCTTTCTTCCATCCATCGTAACAGGAAATCAACTCGTATCAATCAATCCAATTTTTTGAATAATTAGACATAGAATCCCCTAAACAAAGGGGCATATATAATAATAAGAAACATTAAGATGAATAGAAATCTAATCTTATTTTCTTATTAGTGTTTAATAATATCCTTTTTTTGAGTAGGTTATTTCAGAGTATTGTTTTTTACTTATTGAATATTGCATTTTTGCAATTCATTGATATTGCAATTTGAATATTGCAATAATTTATATTGAAAAGATGATAGCCAATTTATTGGCTAATTCGAATTAGTATGTAGAATTCGTATAATTATAACTGTTGAAGCCTTAAATTCAAGTCTCTTGGCTCTTTTCACGCTTTCTCACAAACAGATTACGAAATATATTGCATTATTTGTTAAAGTTTGGATAAACCATTGCTTCGTCTGGTGTCTACAATACATCTAATTTATATAGTACTAATTTCATTTTTACCAGATCGAAAATTTTTATGTTGAAAAGGAAAATTTAGAGATCCAATGTCACATTCTGTAAAAATTTATGATACATGTATAGGATGCACTCAATGTGTACGAGCTTGCCCAACAGATGTATTAGAAATGATACCTTGGGATGGATGTAAAGCCAAGCAAATTGCTTCCGCGCCGAGAACCGAAGATTGTGTGGGTTGTAAGAGATGCGAATCCGCCTGTCCAACGGATTTTTTAAGTGTCCGCGTTTATTTAGGGCCTGAAACAACCCGCAGCATGGCTCTATCTTATTGATACGTTACAAAAAACTCCACTTGAATCGTCTGATTCCTCTTTACCGAAGAAGCCTGTGCTCGAAATAATCGAGCATGGGCTTTTCTGGTCAAAACGTATCTTGTCTTTATTACTTTATCATGAGTTATTTTCCTTGGTTAACAATACTTGTTGTTTTGCCGATATTTGCAGGTTCATTAATTTTCTTTTTACCTCATAAAGGAAATAAAATCGTTAGGTGGTATACTATAGCTATTTGTTTATTAGAATTCCTTCTAATGACTTATGCATTCTGTTATCATTTCCAATTGGAGGATCCTTTAATCCAATTAAAGGAGGATTCTAAATGGATAGATGTTTTCGATTTCCACTGGAGATTGGGAATCGATGGACTTTCATTAGGATCTATTTTATTGACAGGATTTATCACTACTTTAGCTACTTTAGCGGCTTGGCCGGTTACTCGGAATTCGCAATTATTCTATTTCCTGATGCTAGCAATGTATAGCGGTCAAATAGGATTATTTTCTTCACGAGACCTTTTACTTTTTTTTATCATGTGGGAGTTAGAATTAATTCCTGTTTACTTACTTTTATCCATGTGGGGGGGAAAGAGGCGTCTGTATTCAGCTACCAAGTTTATTTTGTATACTGCAGGCGGTTCCATTTTTTTCTTAATTGGAGTTCTGGGTATGGGATTATATGGTTCCAATGAACCCGGATTAGATTTAGAAAGATTGATTAATCAATCATACCCTACAACATTGGAAATACTACTGTATTTTGGCTTCCTTATTGCTTATGCTGTCAAATTGCCGATTATACCTTTACATACGTGGTTACCAGATACCCATGGGGAAGCGCATTACAGTACATGTATGCTTTTAGCCGGAATTCTATTAAAGATGGGAGCATACGGATTGATTCGGGTCAATATGGAATTGTTACCGCATGCTCATTATCTC